>NW_028270156.1:61005616-61267623 GCF_037043375.1 Chiloscyllium plagiosum
TACCTTTTGAGTCATTGGCTGCAGGATGAGATATTATTAACTGAACAAACACCTATAAATTCAATATTAGATCTTGGATGAGTTGGAAGTGGATTATTCAAATACTACATGGAAGTGCAATATAAAAGTCACCTTGAATTATTTGAAAGTGGTTTTGATGTCTAAGTTATTAGATGTTGAAATTTCATTAACGCCAGATAGTTATAATTTTCTGAATAGGGTCGCTTATCTACAAGAGAAAATGTTCTGTGATTTGTTCCGTAACTAGTTTTGAAGTTGTAGTCGTCACTTGAATTGACTGCTTACTGCTGTGAGGTCAGCAGATTCCAGGTGGAGAGCAGGTCCTTGGATATATGTAAATGCTCCTTGTTATCCATGTATGGTATGAATTTGAACTAGTAGTTAATCTTTAGAACACATTAGCTGAATGGGTCCATTCCCCTGAAATCAAAGCATTTCTCTTACTGAGCTTGTAATACCTGCACTTGTGCCAATTTTTTTGAGTGGTTAATCGGAATACGGTTCAGTCACTGTCACCAGATATTGGAATGGCAGTGAGATTTGTTATGTGAGGGTCGTTGAGGCATTGTTTGAACTTCATCCAGAACATCGAAAGATAAAGCAGATTTTGTCTCTAGACTGGCTTCCCAGACTTCTGATTCCATTGGTAGTGGTGGATTAGTAATTGTGAGATAGAATGGAAAGTGAAGATTTATAAAGGTCTTAAAAATGAAATGGCATAATGTTTGCTGAGGAATCTGGATTGGAAACAGGAAGAAATGCCTTGTGTAATTTATTGAAGTGTCAACATTATAACAGAATCGATTAGGTAAACAAAATCGTGGTTTCTCGTTGTCAGTCTGTGAAGCAACATTTCTTCATTGAAATCTAACCATCTGCATGAAGTTTACTGGCAGTACATCACTCCTTCAGCATCTGAATTTGGAAAAGAAAGCTTAATATCTAAATTGCTCAATCTTTATTATAAAACTTGATCTGTTTCTCTCAAGTTTGAAGCAACCTGTGTTTCCAGAATCTTTCATTTTAATTCAGAATTTGCAAGTTTATTGTTTTGTTTATATTTGTGCTAAGATTTTCATTATTGTCAACGTGTGATGTTGTAACGTCCCTCCAGTATTGTTTATTAACAAGTGGGCACTGTGTGAATGGGCTGATGGACAATACCTCCCAAACCTATAACCCACCAAGATCGGCAAAGGCAGCAGACGGATGGGCGTATCATCACTTTCAAGTCATATCACAAATTGTTAAGTGTCTGAAACTCCCCACCTAACAGCACTGTGGGAATATTTGCATCGTACAGACTGCAGAATTTCCTAAAACTAGCTTGCTGTCTCTAAGGCAGTCATGATTGGACCATAGTTGTGCTCTAATTTCAAAAATGAATTGTGGAAAGGTGAATCCCACCAATCCTCAATAACATAAGGCAACAATTTAAAAATAAATAAAAATTCTTCACTCATTTTCCATTTCTACTTTATTTTCTATTTATTAGCATTCTCCGCTTTTCTCCTGTGTATTGGGTTACAAACTGTTCAGTCTTTTTGCTCTCCTGATCTAAATTTCTCCTGAGTGGTTGTGCACAGCCCTTGGCTCGCTTGCTGGTCACTTCCTTGCAAAATGCATTTTGGCAATTTGAAAATTAATCATGGATGGTAATTGTAAGGGAAGACAGCAAAGTGAATTTAAATAGGCATTAAAAATGTACTGAGCAGTATTAAGAAATTACAGGATAGGCATGCAGACTGTTGCCCTGCAGACCAGGGAGGGAAAGAAATGGATGTGGAAACATGCACAGACTATTGCAGAGTGGAAAATAGAGTTGATTGTCTTGGAGAATGAGTGGAAAAGTTTGTGAATAATTCAAAGGACAGTTTTAATATAAAAATAAGAACTTGGGGTTCCATTTATCTAATGTATCGTTCTTCAGCAAATTTGGACATGTTTTATTTTAGTTGCGTGTTTTTAATCATCTCGGTTGGATATCTTTGTGCTACTGAATTCCTTCTGTATAGTTCCCTGCAGCTGTGGCTTTACTGTGCCACAGTCGTGATCAGCAGGACTGTTAATATTGTTAGGATGTGGAGGTGCCGGTGTTGGACTGGGATGGACCAAGTTAAAAATCAACCAACACCAGGTTACAGTCCAACAGGTTTATTTGGAAGTACAAGCGGAGCGCTGCTTCTTAGTCAGGCTAACTTAAAATTGCATGAAGTGCTGTTCATATGAGATTTCTCTTAAATTTGTAGAATATTCCTTCTGATGCTATTAAAGTTGTCGAAATTACTATTCCAACTAAAACATTTTGTAAAAGTAAAACAAGAACCAGTCTTTTAAAACAAAAAAATTTGGCTACATTGTCATGATTTGCTCAAACAGTATGGTTGGAGCAGTTGCAGATTAGAAACATGCCGTTTGCCTTGACTGTTCTGTACCAATGTCTATACTCCAGACGAATCTCCTACACAGTGTCATATTCATCTCTTCCTTTCTTCCTCATGTGAGTATTACAGTTCATTTAGGGAGTCCAAGTTCCTATGGTAACATGCATTCTTTAGCCTGGAGCTATGGATAGTGATGGTAGAGGCTCCAACATTCTTTATATCAAAATGACCGTGATATGAATGCAGTCTCATTGTCCATCAAGTACTGGAGTGGGGCTGAACCCCCCCCCCCCCCCCCCCCCCCCTGCTGTCCAGTTTCTGGACTTAAAATGGGGACATTACCACTGCACCATAATACTTTCCTTGCATTACTGTAGCTACTCTTTAGATGTGCCTATGCTACCTTCTTACATGGTGACATGTCCCACATTTGAACAAGTCTCTTCAGAGTTTCTCCTGAATTTATTAGATTGATCAGTAATTTTCTAAGGTGCCCTCTAGTTTTAGGTTCTCCCCCAAATGGACAGATCTTTTCTATGTCTATTCTATCAAATTCTATTCATAATTTTGAAGAATTTTGTAGGTTTATCTTGCAGCTTCTATTTTCTAGAGAAAAGGACCAGTCTGCAGTCTTTCCAGATAGTCAAAACCTCTGAGTTCTGATCTTTTGTATATCTGTTTTGCACCTTCTCTGTTTATGCTGTAACTTTTTCTGCAACTTGCCATCAGCACCCATATCCTGCGAATGAAAAAAGGAATGAAATTAATACCTCCCTGTCCTGAAGATGTTTTATGTTGTGTTCCACAGGCATACCTTTGGTATGTTGCTTAAGTGGGGAATTATTCATTTCTGAGCTGACATTGTGCATGCTGGAAGTCTGTTTTATTGTGGGTCACATCACAAATAAGCCAGGCGCACCCTTCCTTGATGTCTATATTCCAACAAGACTGCCAGAATTGCCATCAGAAGTGGAAATGTTTCTAGCTCTCATTTTCTTGTTGATAAGGATTGATGAAATTATAAATAGTTGGTGCTGCGACAAAAGTCTGCTAACTCAAATACTGAACACTTTCAGAACTCTCTTGGTCTGTGTCTCACTTGCACTTGGTATAGGGCTAATGGAGTGTTTTAATGTAAAGATTTTAAAGTTATACAAAGGCAGTAAGATTCGTAATATTAATAGAAAGTTTCTTCCAATCAGCTACTCACTACACATTGGTGATTTTGTCACTTGATATTTAAGGGTGTCACTATTGGATATTTTCTGGATGCAGTTATTATCCAGGAAATGAATACTAAACAGCTATAGTTTCAATATAAGGTTATAATCTATTCTTGAGCAAGAAGTTTTTAGTAACCTGTGTTCTTACTCAAATGTATGGGAACTACCCTTAATTTGTGAACATTCTGTATCAACATCATGAAGTAAATTACCTACTGGAGTCAGCAAAGATGGTTGAATTTACACATCGCAAAATGTAATCTTAATTCCCTTTCATCTCCTTTCCCACCACTGCACTTCTCATATAATTTTGTTTTCTTTTTAAATATAATGCTGTGATTATAAGTCTGTAATAATCTAGTTGATGGACTCTCCTGATTTTGGTATCAATTGAACTAGCTCTCATAGTTGTCATTTGAAGCCTTTGATTAAATTATGCGTTCAAGATCCACATCAGATATTCATTATTCAGTAATTTATCTTATATGTACAGTATTCCAGAAATGTTCCTGTTTTTTAAAAAAAATTGACCAAGTCAATACCTTGAATCACAAAACACACATTTCAATTTGGAGTAATTTATGTGAAGATAATTTATATTGTTCAATTGCTGTTTGAAATAATGTACTTTCATTGTTAATGTTCTGTTGGGTGGGGGGGGAGGGGGATGGTCAGTGTTAGTTTTTCCAGTAAGATAAATCTAGTGGCGTTATAATGGTCTATATTTTGCTGAGTGGAGGCCATTTGTTAGACTTGGACGAAATTGTCAATTGCTTTTACTTGTAGAAGTATACTTAAGGAAGTATTTTCTCACCAACCATCCAAACAATATGTGCCTAATTCAAGGCATTTTGAATCTGTCCAAGTCATCTTTGACCAATCAGATTGAAAGATTGTTGATAATTATTGCAGAGCCTGATTTATAAAGTGTTAGTTTGGATATTAAATTCCATACCAAATCAGACACAGAAAACAAAATAGAGAGAGGAATAGAATGTTAGTTTACGTGTTATAAGGAAAAAGCAAAAATTAAAATTACATTTAACCATCATTGAAGATTTTTAAAAGTTAAATTCTGAAGGAATGGGGCTCCACATTTGTTAATTTTCAACACCACTGAGGTTGTTTGGCCGAACTTAAGACTTAGCAAACTGTAGTTGGTCTGAATTGGATAATGCCTTACATATAATCTGCACGAATAGTAATTTAATTATTGAATCTGTTAATTAGATGCTTTGTTCAAGGAATATTTGGTAGGAATCTTACATATAACTTGTACAGTTTCTGAAAGTTATTTTCTGTTTTCCTGTAAGTACCAATGCGTATTGGTGGGTACATCATTATTTTTACCCAAACTGTAATGCAATATGTCAACCTGAACGGATGACACTTAGAGCAATTTCTAAATGCACTTTAGCAGCTTAAAGTTTAGCAGCTCCACATTTCTAATTGAGTGACTAGGACCTGTAAGATGCCATGATTATATGAAATTACAGAAATAAGTTTTTATTACTTTAAGTATGACAGCATTTATTAAACTTTCCAGTACCATGTGACAATATAGGACATTTGCCCAACCATGACACTGCTAAATGAGCAGAAATATATTATCTAAGTGATCCTCAATATAATAATAAATTGGACTCTCTCCTGGTCACCATACTTAGAGGAGAATGTTAATGTATGAGAAGATGGTGGGAGAAGGTTTTTTGGACTAATACCTTGAAAGAGCTGATTGCGTTATGAGGAAAGGTATCTGGAAGAGTTAGAAGTGACTTAATTGAAAGGTGTAAGATTCCGAGGGATCTTGACTGGGTGGATATTGAAAGAATGTTTCCTCTTTTGGGAGAATCTACAATGAGGGGTCATAGTTTAAAAGGAAGAGGCCATCCAGTTCTGCAATTTATAATAATAAATTGGACTCTCTCCTCACTCTCCTGCTTTTACAGACTCTGTCCTCACTCTCCTGCTCTCACAGTCTCTCTCCTCACTCTCCTGCTCTTACGTGTCGTGGAAATGTGGAACTTTTTCAAGGAGCAGATACGACGTATCCTTGATATATGTACCTGTCAGGCAGGAAAGAGATGGTCGTGTGAGGGAACCTTGGTTGACGAGGGAGTTTGAATGTCTTGTAAAGAGGAAGAAGGGGGCTTACATAAGGTTGAGGAAACAAGGTTCAGACAGAGCATTGGAGGGATACAGGATTGCCAGAAGGGAGCTGAAGAAAGGGATTAGGAGAGCTAAGAGAGGGCATGAAAAATCTTTGGAGGATAGGATCAAGGATAACCCCAAGGCATTTTATGCGTATGTGAGAAACATGAGAATGACGAGAACGAGGGTAGGTCCGATCAAGGACAGTAGTGGGAGACTGTGTATTGAGTCGGAAGAGATAAGTGAGGTCTTGAATGAGTACTTTTCTTCAGTATTTACAAACAAGAGGGACCGTATTGTTGAAGAGGAGAGTGTGAAATGGACTGGTAAACTAGAGGAGATACTTGTTAGGAAGGAAGATGTGTTGGACATTTTGAATAACTTGAGGATAGACAAGTCCCCGGGCCTGATGAGATATATCCTAGGATTATGTGGGAAGCAGGAGAGGAAATTGCAGAGCTGTTGGCAATGATCTTTTCGTCTTCACTGTCAACAGGGGTGGTACCAGGGGACTGGAGAGTGGTGAATGTTGTGCCCCTGTTCAAAAAAGGGAATAGGGATAACCCTGGGAATTACAGGCCAGTTAGTCTTACTTCGGTGGTAGGCAAAGTAATGGAAAGGGTACTGAGGGATAGGATTTATGAGTATCTGGAGAGACACTGTTTGATTGGGGACAGCCAGCACAGATTTGTGAAGGGTAGGTCTTGCCTTACAAGTCTTATTGAATTCTTTGAGGAGGTGACCAAGCATGTGGATGAGGGTAGAGCAGTGGATGTAGTATACATGGATTTTAGTAAGGCATTTGATAAGGTTCCCCATGGTAGGCTTATGCGGAAAGTCAGGAGGCATGGGATAGAGGGAAATTTGGCCAGTTGGATAGAGAACTGGCTAACCGGTCGAAGTCAGAGTCGTGGTAGATGGTAAATATTCAGCCTGGAGCCCAGTTACAAGTGGAGTTCCGCAGGAATCAGTTCTGGGTCCTCTGCTGTTTGTAATTTTTATTAATGACTTGGAAGAGGGAGTCGAAGGGTGGGTCAGTAAATTTGCAGATGATACGAAGATTGGTGGAGTTGTGGATAGTGAGGAGGGCTGTTGTCGGCTGCAAAGGGACTTAGATATGATGCAGAGCTGGGCTGAGGAGTGGCAGATGGAGTTCAACCCTGCCAAGTGTGAGGTTGTCCATTTTGGAAGGACAAATAAGAATGCAGAATACAGGGTTAACGGTAGGGTTCTTAGTAAGGTGGAGGAGCAGAGGGATCTTGGGGTCTATGTTCATAGATCTTTGAAAGTTGCCACTCAGGTGGATAGAGCGTGTAAGAAGGCCTATGGTGTATTAGCGTTCATTAGCAGAGGGATTGAATTCAAGAGTAGTGAAGTGATGTTACAGCTGTACAGGACTTTGGTTAGGCCACATTTGGAGTACTGTGTGCAGTTCTGGTCGCCTCACTTTAGGAAAGATGTGGAAGCTTTGGAGAAGGTGCAGAGAAAATTTACCAGGATGTTGCCTGGAATGGAGAATAGGTCATACGAGGATAGGTTGAGCGTGCTAGGCTTTTTCTCATTGGAACGGAGAAGGATGAGGGGTGACTTGATAGAGGTGTATAAGATGATCAGGGGAATAGATAGAGTAGACAATCAGAAACTTTTTCCCCGGGTACAACAGAGTGTTACAAGGGGACATAAATTTAAGGTGAAGGGTGGAAGGTATAGGGGGAATGTCAGGGGTAGGTTCTTTACCCAGAGAGTGGTGGGGGCATGGAATGCGCTGCCTGTGGGAGTGGCAGAGTCAGAATCATTGGTGACCTTTAAGTGACAATTGGATATGTACTTGGCTAGGTGCATAAGCTAGGACAAATGTTCGGCACAACATTGTGGGCCGAAGGGCCTGTTCTGTGCTGTATTGTTCTATGTTCTATGTGTTGGGATTCATTCAATCATGAAAGCAGGCTATTCTAGACTCAGTAATGAGCCATATGACAGGATTAATCAAATAACCTCATATTAAAAGAAGCATCTAGCTGATGGAGATCATGCATTTTGAATTTCACTTTTATTTTGAAGTGGAAAAGTGTGGATCTAAGATTAGTATTTTAAATTTGAAAGAAGGTAATTGTAATGGTATGAAGTTATTGCTAGCTAAAATTAATTGGGAAACCAGGTTGAAAGGTGGGACAATTGAGATGCAATGACACACTTTTAAGGAGATAGTTGTTAACTATAAGCTGGTTTATCACAGTGAGAAAGAAGGATGCTTTGAGAAGGATGCATTATCATTGATGAATGAAGAAGTTAAGAAAACTGTATACATTTGCAGAGATTGCATTGATTCCTTGAAAGTAGTACTCCAGCTAGATAAGATGGTGAAGAAGACATTTGATGTGCTGTAAATTTGTTGGACTCTAACCTGATGTGATTTTTTTTTAAACTAACTTCCTTTATTGGACAGATCACTGAGCATAGGAGAATTAGGTGGTCATGTTGTGGCTGTGCAGATCATTGGTTAGGCCACTTTTGGAATATTGATTAGATCCCCCTATAGTGCGGAAACAACAGGCCCTTCGGCCCAACCAGTTCACACCCACCCTCTGAAGAGTAACCCACCCAGACCCATTTCCCTCTGACTAATGCACCTAGCACTATGGACAATTAAGCATAGCCGATTCACCTAACCTGCACATCTTTGGACTGTGGGAGGAAACCGGAGCACCCGGAGAAAACCCACGCAGACACTGGGAGAATGTGTAAACTCCACACAGACAGTTGCCTGAGGCTAGAATCGAACCTGGGACCCTGGTGCTGTGAGGCAGCAGTGCTAACCACTGAGCCACCCAGTGTGCAATTCTGGTCTCCCTCCTATAGGAAGGATGTTGTGAAACTTGAAAGAGTTCAGAAAAGGTTTACAAGGATGTTGCCAAAGTTGTGGGGTTTGAACTACAGGGACAGCCTGAATACACTGGGGTTGTTTTCCCTGGTACATCGGAGGCTGAGAGGTGACCTTATAAAGGTTATAAAGTCATGAGGGGCATGAATAGGGTAAATAGACAACGTCTTTTCCCGGGGGTGGGAGAGTCCAGAACTAGAGGGCATAGGTTCAGGGTAAGAGGGGTAAAATTTAAAAGGGACCTACGGGGCAACGTTTTTATGCAGAGGGTAGGATGTGTATGGAATGAGTTGCCAGAGGAAGTGTTGGAGGCTGGTACAAATACAACATTTGAAAGGCACCTGGATGGGTAAATGAATAAGAAGGTTTTAGAGGCATACGGGCCAAGTGCTGGCAAATGGGACTAAATTAGGTTGGTATATGTGGTCAGCATGGACGAGTTGGACCGAATGATTTGTTTCCGTGCAGTACATCACTATGACTGTTATTAGTGATTGATTAGAAGAATGGAAAGATTTAAGAGCAAGAAAAAAATGATATTTGAAAAGAAAGGAGAAAGTGGGCTATAAGGAGAAGGCTGGCTAGTGATATAAAGAATACTAAAAGTTTCAATGCATATGGTAAAATTGTAATAAGATGAATTGCAGGGTTCCTGCAATTTGAGATAACTGAGTAGACCTCTGTGCCACCCAGTTTTGCCAACAGAGGTCCGTAATGTCCAAGAAACTGAAATGAATACCATCCTGCTGAATTTCTCCAGCAATTTCTGTTTTGTCACTGATAGGACAGTTTGGTTGCATTCCTGCTTTTTATTGATGCCCTTGATAATATGATAGATTAACTGCATTGGTTTCTTCTTAAATTTCTAACCATCTCTTGATCCAGTGGCTGGAACTTAGACATGGCATTGGGAGGCAAGAATGTGAGCTTGACCAGAGATGTCAGGTTGCATGGGCGATTGTCTGTAAGGAGGAGATCTTTTTTTTTCCCATTTGTACATTTTCTCCACTTTCTGATCTATGTCTCAAAAAGGATAGACAGCATATCTTAAAAAATATATATTTTTTATGCTTTTGAGAATGATTGATTACAGAGTATCTTGAAATCATGTGGGATAGCAATGATTTCAAGATCCTCAGCTGCATTATTGGAATCTAGGATTTAGAAGCCAGATTGCTAATTTGTTTTGCATTTGATATTGGTCATAAACCAACTAGCAAATGCAAATTCTAGTTGCCAAATTTTAATGAAGATGCACTTTAGCATTTTGCCCTTCAGCATTTGTAAACATCACATGAGCAGAGCTTGTATATTTGCTCATGGTACGTCAGGTTGGAGCCAGTTTTGCCTATAGTACTATTCTGAGAACCTGAACATGCTGAATGGATGAATTTGGAAGTGGGGTTGCTGAAATTTTAAATCAAATTTGGAAAGGTATAGAGAAGAACTAATAGAAAGAAGGGTTTGAAGAAAAGAGATGTTTAAGACTTCAATAGGGGCACAATGTGTAGGGTCAGTCGGCGGGGGGGGGGGAAGGTTAGCTCCCTCTCAAGCCATGTATCCAAAGGTAATACAACAAAATAAGTGCAGAGAAATTTTAGGCACAGTTATGTGAAGCACGGCATGATGGCTCAGTGTTTAGGGCTTCTGTCTCGCAGCAGCAGGGACCTGGGTTCCACTCCACCCTTGGGTGACTGTCTGTGTGGAGTTTGCATGTTCTTCCTGTGTCTGCGTCGATTTCCTCTGGGTGATCTGTTTTCCTCTCACAGTCCAATGATGTGCAGGTTAGGTGAATTGGCCATGCTAAATTGTCTATACCATCAAGGGATGTGCAGGCTACGTGAATTAACCATGGGAAGTGCAGGGTTACAGAGGTAAGGTAGGGTAGGGAGGATGGGTTTGATGTGTTTTGGAGGGTCCGTGTGTATTTGATGGGCTGAATAGCCTGCTTCCGCATTGTAGAGTTTCTATTCCATTTTATGAAGGTTACATTGAGATTTACACAAATCAATGGTTATTAATTTGCATGGCTGATATACCAATGAGTCTCTCTGCCACTTTTTGGTTTAGCAATGTGCATTATGTTAGCTGTATGTGGGTAATTGCATTTTTTGGTAAATTCTCTTCCTTGTCTCTTCCTGGAGGCTACCTGCTCTGCTGATATTTGTTTTCAGCATTTTATGTTATTCTTTTAGTTTCACTGGCATTTTATGGAGATCAACTTCTAAATTTGAGTGGGCAGATGGTCATCACTGTCCTATTTTACATTCTTATGTTGCTTGTCAGTATATAGTGATGTATCCAAATGTGAAACGTGGAGGCAAAGGTGCGAGAGAGTATGTATTCTGTGTAAAGATATTATAATTTGGTCAGAATTATGATTTTGTTTTGGAATGAGAGTAGGCCATTTTGTACTCTAGTCTGGAACATCATTTCATAAGATTGTGAATTATTTGCATCTTAATTTCATTTAACTTTTCAGTTCTGTAACTCTTTGATGCCCCTACATGTCAAAAAAAAAGCTGTCAAACTCAGTTTGAAAAATTATATCCACCATCAAGATAAAATCAGCAGAGCGATTCTCACGACACCTGTTTCGTGTTTGTTTAAAGTTGGCCCGCCCAAGTCCTCTTTCTGCAGCTGGGATGGAGATCAGCAGTTTTCCTTGTTGCATTGTACAGGGTAAGAGAAGGGAGAGGGAGACCAGCAGCTTGCGTAGAAGCTTGGGACCAGTAAGGGCACGTCAGTGGTTGGAGTGTAAATGTAGAATGGGTTAGAAGCATGGAGAAGTGGAAGAGAGAAAATGATGGGCTTAAAGGATGCATCATTACTGACCCATGTCGGTCAGGGTGAAAGAGTGTTCGCTGGCAGTGTCCTTACAGCACGTTTGAATTCATCTACAACATTTCAATTATGTCTGGTACGTAGATTCTATAAATGGGAGGTTGGCCTTTGTGATTGTCTGGGCCAAGTTCACCACTCTCTGTAACCGCCACCGATCTTGAATGGTATAGTTGCCATACCAGGTCGTGATACATCCAGACAGAATGCTCTCAATGGAGCACCTATTAAAGTTGGCAAGAGTATTCGCCGTCATGCCAAATCTCCTCAGCTGCCTGAGAAAGAAGAGACGTTGTAACCAGTGCATCCACATGAAGAGTCCAAGAAAGCTTATTGTGGATGACCACTCCCAGGAGCTTGACATTCTCCACATGTTCCACCTCCGTGCTGTTACTCCGTGCTGTTAATGTGTAGGGAGGCATGAGTAACATCCTGCCGAAAGTCAGTAATGAGTTCCTTGGTTCTACAGTGTGGAAACAGGCCATTTGGCCCAAAAAGTCCACACCAACCCTCTGAAGAGTATCCCAACCAGGCACATTCCCCTATCCTATTCCTCTACACTTCCCCTGACTGCGAGTGATCTCTGACAATGTTCTTTATAATGCATAGAAGGGAGGGCCACCTGAGCCTACAGGTTTAGCCATGTCCCACAGAGTGCTGAGTACAACATAAGAAACCTAAAATAATATTTCAAAAATAAAAAGTGAACTCAAAAGCACATTGTTGTTTCTTCCGCATAAAGAAATTCTCTAATGCCCTGATCCATCAAATTCGTGTCAGCCTATATTGTACCTTTTATGTACATGTAAATAACAAGTGCTGTGAAAACTCAGCATGTCTGACAGCATTGTGAAAACAGAAACAGAATTCAAGTTTCAGGTTGAAAGTGACTTTTTATCAAAGTAGTTTTTCCAGTTTTTTTTTGCATTTCAGAATTCCAGCACACATCGCCTTGAACTTTTATTCTAAGGTCGCTGACAAGCTAATCTCAATAGATAGTGTTGATATGCACAACTGGAGTGAAACCATTGCAATGTGAAATATTCTCAAATGAAATTTCAGTTTGAAAATCACCCTTGCCACTTTTGAGCTCCCAACAAATCTTGGGTGAATGGCAATGGAATTGGGCAGGAAAGTTGTGGCCATAAGGGCAAAGCAATAGCGTGTGTCACTAAACATAAGTTGACTGTTAATCCTGCTCCCTTACTTTATTGCTCCTTCTTCATATTTGATGCATCTACTTTCTGATGGATGCCTTCAAACACCTTTATCAGCAGTTTTGTGAGAAATAAGGAAAGAGAGATTTATGTTAAGATTTGCTCATATTTCTGATTTGCTTTTGTATTTGTAGAACGATTAGACTGTTTGAGGCCTAAAATTGAATTGAATTGAATTGAATTTATTGTCATGTGTACCGAGGCACCGTGAAAAGCTTTGACTTGCGAACAATACAGGCAGATCACAGAGTTAAGTAGCATAGGTAAGTAAATAATAGGTAAACAGTGGCAAAAACAAAAAAAAAACAGGTACAGGCAAATGTTAAGAGTTTGTGAGTCCATTCAGTTTTCTAACAATAGTGGTAGAAACTGTTTTGAAACTGGCTGGTGCATGTGTTCAGGCTTCTGTACCTTCTCCTCGATTGGTAGAGGTTGGACAAAAACATTGCCAGGGTGGGTGAGTCTTTGAGAATTCTGGTGGCCTTTCCTCGACAGCGGGCCTGGTACGTGGATTCTATAGATGGGAGGTTGGCCTTTGTGATTGTCTGGGCCAAGTTCACCACTCTCTGTAACCGTCACCAATCTTGAATGGTACAGTTGCCATACCAGGTTGTGATACATCCAGACAGAATGCTCTCAATGGAGCACCTATTAAAGTTGGCAAGAGTATTTGCCGTCATGCCAAATTTCCTCAGCTGCCTGAGAAAGAAGACACATTGTTGGGCCTTTGTAACCAGTGCATCCACATGAAGAGTCCAAGAAAGCTTATTGTGGATGACCACTCCCAGGAGCTTGACATTCTCCACTTGTTCCACCTCCGTGCTGTTAATGTGTAGGGAGGCATGAGTAACATCCTGCTGAAAGTCAATAATGAGTTCCTTGGTTCTACAGTGTGGAAACAGGCCATTTGGCCCAAAAAGTCCACACCAACCCTCCGAAGAGTATCCCAACCAGGCACATTCCCCTAGCCTATTCCTCTACACTTCCCCTGACTGATGCATCTAGCCTACACATCCCTGAACACTATGGGGCAAATTAGCATGGCCGATCCACCCAACCTGCACATCTTTGGACTGTGGGAGGAAACCAGAGCACCGGAGGAAACCCTTGCAGAAATGGGGAGAATATGCAAACTCCACACACTTGCCAGAGGCTGTAATTGAACCCTGGTGCTGTGAGGTGGCAGTGCTAACTACTGAGCCACTGGCTCCATTATTTTAAGTTCATTTTGTGTATTGATGTGATATTCTTATCAACAATCTATTTCAAATCAAAAGTATACTGTGGTTAAATCCGTCCCAATTCTAGCCTGAATTTGCTGTCTCTGGTAGTGGTTGATTAAGGGTATTAGTATCTGGATTAGTGGTGCTGGAAGAGCACAGCAATTCAGGCAGCATCCGAGGACAGGCAAAATCGACGTTTCGGGCAAAAGCCCTTCATCAGGAATAAAGGCAGAGAGTCTGAAGCATGGAGAGATAAGCTAGAGGAGGGTGGGGGTGGGGAGAGAGTAGCATAGAGTACAATAGGTAGGTGGGGAAGGAGATGAAGGTGATAGGTCAGGGAAGAGAGGGTGGAGTGGACAGGTGGAAAAGGAGCTGGGCAGGTCGGACAAGTCCGGACAGGTCGAGTTACTGGAGGTTAGAAACTAGGATGAGGTGGGGGAAGGGGAAACATTTCAACTCCCCCTCCCACTCTGCCGAGGATATGGAGGTGCTGGGCCTCCTCCACCGCCGCTCCCTCACCACCAGACGCCTGGAGGAAGAACGCCTCATCTTCCGCCTCGGAACACTTCAACCCCAGGGCATCAATGTGGATTTCAACAGTTTCCTCATTTCCCCTTCCCCCACCTCATCCTAGTTTCTAACCTCCAGTAACTCGACCTGTCCGGACTTGTCCGACCTGCCCAGCTCCTTTTCCACCTATCCACTCCACCCTCTCTTCCCTGACCTATCACCTTCATCTCCTTCCCCACCTACCTATTGTACTCTATGCTACTCTCTCCCCACCCCCACCCTCCTCTAGCTTATCTCTCCATGCTTCAGGCTCTCTGCCTTTATTCCTGATGAAGGGCTTTTGCCCGAAACGTCGATTTTGCCTGTCCTCGGATGCTGCCTGAATTGCTGTGCTCTTCCAGCACCACTAATCCAGAATCTGGTTTCCAGCATCTGCAGTCATTGTTTTTACCTCTAAGGGTATTAGTAGTCTTGCCTTGTGGAGCAGACACATGCTCTTGTGCTATGTTGCTATAATAAAGTTATTTTTTGTAAAGAAATGCAATGAGTCTGTTGTAACCCTTCACTTGGCTCAGTGGATGTTATTACTGAATATAACAACTTTGCTACAAGACAAGGACTGTTTGCTTCAGTTGTGACAAAAAACACCTTGTTAATGTTATAAATGAAGTCTGCTTTAAAAGTGCTAGCTGACTGGGTATGTACCTGTTTACAATGTCAGGACAGTGTGTTTCAGTTGTTCCATTTAAATCGATTGAGGCTTTTATTCTCTGTTTGTATGATGGCAATAAAAATGAAAAATGCTGGCAATGCACAGCAGGACACTCAACCCAGCTGGCTGTAGATAAGGGCACATAGTGTGCATTGGTAATGCTTGTAGTCTTCTTGATCACTGGTCCACATAGGGACTGGAATGTTCAATGGATTGGGAAATAATTTTTTAAAGTTAATCTGTTTTGTAGTTTAATATCTTATTAGTTGTGCCTTTCCAAAGTGGAACGATTTCCTTTGGTTTTGACCTCTAGGTCAAGCCAGCATCATCTTACTGGTTAATTAGAAAACGTTTCTGAGAACAAGGTTTAATTTGATACTTTTTTTGCAACTCTTCATCAAAATCTTTTGATCTGTAGTGAGTAGGGATTGATCAATTTTGACTGCATGACTACAAGATTTGAATCTTTTTGGTTAACCTTACCTACTTCAGCATGAAATTGAGCATAGCACTTTGATTGTCATCTTCAGGAGATGAACTTTATATTGTCAGTTTGCTTCTTTAACAACCCAAACATATCTTTTGCTGTCAGTTCATTTGAAGGCTTAAAATTGGACAGTTTTGGGGTAACAAATGATAAATTGAGAGGGGATAGTGAGAGGAAAGAAGAAACGATAGTCCTGACTAGATTGCTGAAGGTTCAGTATTGGGGACCTCGACTATTTTTATATGTAATAAAATTCTAAACTGCAGTGTAGCAGCTAAGCATGGCGACATGTACTCTTCACATCTACAACTGTCGCAGACTAAATTCAGTGCTGGTGAAATTTAGGTTTTGTTCCATATGATCATTTTAACAAGCAGTATTTGCTGAAATAGCTAAAGGTGAATTTGAGCCATTCTTGAAATGTTAACCAGGGTCATGTTCATTAACAGTGGAGTGGCAATCTATAAAACACTTGGTATTAGCGTTACATCTTAGCGATGATACTTTAGTGTTTTGACAAGATCCTAGTCACTGAGTTGTAAGGACTGTCAGTTGACAACAAAAGATTGGATTTTTTAATGTGATAGATGGCCCTTTCTACATTTTGAATTAATTTGGTGGTAAATGGGTTTTGTATCAAAAGTAATGGGCATGAAATACAATTAGCTGAAAATGTGTTGCTGGAAAAGCGCAGCAGGTCAGGCAGCATCCAAGGAACAGGAGAATCGACGTTTCGGGCATAAGCCTGAAGAAGGCCTTATGCCCGAAACGTCGATTCTCCTGTTCCTTGGATGCTGCCTGACCTACTGTGCTTTTCCAGCAACACATTTTCAGCTCTGATCTCCAGCATCTGCAGTCCTCACTTTCTCCATGAAATACAATTAATCTAGCCACAGTTTTGAAAGGAAAGTTTAAAATTGGTTTGAAAATATTTGCAGTAATGATACATCTGTGTAAGTATCATCAGTTGGGTTAATCCAGCTTTGTAACAGTTATTAAGAACCAGTCATTTTATTTCTATTTACAGGAGAGCTCACACCTTGACTGTGTTATTCATCCTCACTTGTGCACTGGTATATGTTACTCTGTTGGAAGAAACTCCACAGGATACAGCATATAATATTAAGAGGTAAGTGAAGGCTTCTTGCAAGCAGCCAGTGTAATATTCCTCTTCCATTTTTGAAATCCGATTTAAGTTACAAAGTTTACTTTCCATTTCTCATGCCTTTCAAATCACTTGTTGATGTTGAACAGTGCCATGCTAATCCTCTTCAGCAAATCTAATGACAGAAGTTACACATGGCAAAGTTCACAAGCTGAGTTGCTGATGGTACATTCAGTCCATAGATTATGTATCTGGTAAAGACATTGTGCAGAATTTTATACTTTGCTCTTCACAGAATAGGAAGATGGGAAAATTGAATTGAATGATTTAAAATGAAACGTGGTCATGGTTTCTTGCAGGCTTTTTGGGGTCCAGTTTAGATAATGAAAAGCCTGTCACCTTTGCTTTTGAGTTAGGCTGTACTAGTCAATGGGAGGTTGAAGGCTTAGGGTGGCACAGTATAGAGGCTCGTTTGATGTTGTTTCAACACCAAGGCCTAGACCTGTATCCAAGATCTTCAAAAGTCATTGCAATTCATTGAGGGACAGTGCTTGGGAAATGAGAAAAATTGCTGGTCGCTCACATGTTTAGGATTGATAAGCAGCGCTACCTGTATTCTGCTGCATCAAGTTTCACTTGCCCTACAGCCTTGTATTTGGTTCTCTCCCTCTTGCTTAATACAGCAATAGATTTTCTCTTAACTGTGTAATTCCTCAAGCTTCATAATCACCTTCAATATTCACTCCCTCCACCTGTATGATATAGTAGCAGCAGTGTGTGCCATCTGTAACATGCACAGCAGCAATTTCCAAATGTGTGACCTCTACCAGCAAGAAGAACAAGCATAGCAGATGCATGAGAACCCTATCATCTGCAACTTTTGATTCAAATCACAAACTATCCTGATTGGAATTATGTCATGAGGTCGCAATCCTGGAACTTCCTCCCTTACCCTCATGCATTGCTTTGTTTCTTGATCTTCCTCCATTAACAGCTGTATCCGTAGTTGCCTAAGGATACACTAACTATCAATAATTCCTACTAATTCTCCTCTCTTCTTATCCCTTTTAATGATCCTTTTCAAAAGCCACCTCTTTAATCAAAATTCTGATGAAAGGTCACCAGACATGAAATGTTAACTCTGCTTTCTTCCCGCAGATGCTGCCAGACCTGCTGAGTTTTGCCTGCAATTTCTATTTTGCTTCAGATCCTTCAGCATCTGCAAATCTTTGTTATTATTCTTTAATCAAGTGTATTGGTCACATCTCCTCACCTCTACTCCTTTGGTTTGAAATCTGTTTTTCTTTTATCTCCATGTAGCTGCATGTGTCATTTTTCTATGTTAAAGGTGTCATACAAATGTAAGTTTTTGAGAGTGAGGGAGGATGGAGTTTAAAACACTTGTGCAAGGTACGTTCTTCATACACAGGGTGGTGAGTGCCTGGAGCACACTGCCAGAGGTGTCGGTGGAAGCAAATACTCTGGCAGCATTGAAGAAACACCTGGATGAATACATGAATAGGAAGGGAATACAGAACTATGGATCCTGTAAGTGAAGACAGTTTTAGTATGGAAGGGCAAAATGTGCAGGTTTAGAGGGCCAAAGGGCCTGTTCCCATGCTGTTTTGTTCTTTGTATTGCAACGGAGTGTACACGAGTTACTTGTTGAGTGTTGCTATAGTTCAGATGGGTCCAGTTGTTGGCTTGCCAAGAAGTGCGTGAGAGTTTTTCGGCTAGCCAACAATTGGATCCCTGATCCAGTATGCTCAAATCATAGTCCACTGTAAAAATTTAGAATTTAAATTCGGAAACCATCAGATGTTAATACCCTCTGCAAGGGATCAGGGGTTGCAGCATCCAGCCAAGGGAGAGAGCCAAACCAAGGTTTAAAAGTTACCGTGTCACACCTGTTGGTCTCTAATCTCTGGCTTGCAGCTCGATTACTTTGTGTCAGACCCTCAGAATATGTCTGGTTTTTGCTCGCAGCGCCAAATGTAGAATTTGATTAAAAATTAGCTTCAACAGCTGGGACTTGAGAGCTGAAAATCAAAATTCAACACCGCTTGAACTGACAATAATCAGCCTTTCTTTCCAATTACTGCATGCCGTTGGCTAAAACTTGAGAGAGAAAGAGATACTAATTGTTCCCAATTTCTCTCCTCAATTTTTCACGCTTACAGAGAGAAAGGCAGAATTTTTTATACTTAATTTCTGACAACTACTGATATGTCTTATCACAAGATGTTCGTCATTTGTTAGGCCAGTACATTGAATTTTGATCTGTTGTTATCCTACTGATTTTCTAAAACATTGTGTTACATATGTCATTCCATAACCTTGTTTTTTGTATATGAATGTCTTTGTTTGGGCTGTAATTAGTTTTTCAAAACATGTGCGGAACCGTTTTAATCAAATTCTGAAGAGGGTTGCCAAGGTTAGAAAATTTATGTAAATTCAGCCTGTCATGTCTGCTGAGATTAGCAATGCCACCGACTTTCGCACAGTCTTTAACTTGTATTGTGTTTTCCCCAGACTTGGCCAACTTTCCCATCAGGCAATTTAGCTGTTTCACACAATTCCACAAGATATGGGGAAATTTCTTTACTGACAGAGTAGTGAGCCTGTGGAATTCTCTACCACAAAAAATGGTTGCATCCAAAACATTGAATATTTTCAAGGAGGAGTTTGATATAGTTCTCCTGAGCTAAAGAAATCAGCGGATATGGGGAGAAAGCGTTAGATGATCAGCCATGATTTTATTGAATGGCGGAGCAGACTCGAAAGGCTGATTGGCTGACTCCTGGTTTTGTTTTTCTCTATTTCTATTTGTCTATTTAAATAACCTTTGTAAACTACGTAGTAAGTTTGTCCATCACGATGAACATATTTGCGAACCGTAGTTCAGTATTTCTTGTAACACTGTAACACCGTCTTCAGAGTTGCTGTTAAGTGCCAGTCTCAAAGGAGCTATGTTTCCATGTAAATTTTCATATAAACGTTGATAGCATTTATGGGTGTTTGATTTCTTTACCGTATCTGCCCTCAACAACCACAGGCTATTGGAGAGAGAATTCAAATCTCTCTGGCTTACGTGTAAAAAGTCCTTCCCTGGTTTCACTCTTGAATTGTTTAACTTTCTCTTTAATATTGAAGCCTCCTGTGGATTCTCCAGTATTGCATGTGGCTGACAGTAGACTATAATTGCTGTTTGTTAAAGGCTTGTAAATTTGTGGCATGTTTCCAAATTAGTGTTTAATTTCTATCTGACAAACTTCTGGAATTTAAACTGATGAGCTTGACAAACAAATTCTGTTTTATGCTGACAAGGTCTGCTGACCAATTAACACAGTTGGCAGCTGAATTATTGATCTTTGTTCTTGTAGTCCATTGGCAATTTGAACTGGAATTTTAAGCAATGTTTAGTAAATGAGGTTAGGGACTTAAAGAGTTCATTTTGGAGAAGAGTTGAAGTTTGGTAATTCTATGCCTTGTTCAAGAAATGGTGCAGTTTTCCTTTTCAGTAAATAACCCTGACTCCTTGACCTTTTGACAACCTGCATTCCTTCTGCTCATGGTCATATGTAAGATGCATTTGGCGACAGAAATCTGTCACTGTATCTTGAGCTGATCAGGTGATTAATTATGTTTTCCCATAATGTTAAATATTTGCAGTAAATACATATTTTGAAGTTACTGTAAGGAGCATGTCATAGGCAAGCATTTTGCTTCAAGATATTGCTGATCTAATTCAAAACCAAACTCTAATTTATTTGTCATGTGCATCTCTGAATGAGAGTATTGGTTACAGACCACTTCCAACTATCGTTTAAAATAAATTTTGAGATATTGAGGCAAGTTTTATGTCAGATTTGTCTCTCTTGATTTACTGCCATACATGTAATAATGAGTAATTGGTTATACGCTTCATGTTGATAGTATATAATGTTATTTATATTGAAAAATTGAGGTGATCCTGCTCAGTTGACTTGTGAATGATAAAATTTAATATACAGTAAACAGTGCTGTCTTGATCTTTTCTGGGTTTCACATTTTTAATTTTTGCTTGGTCTGCACATCCCAAACATGCCTCACTGCTTCCACCACCATCACCACCCGCCCAACTTCTTTTGCTAAATACATTAGTGCAGTAATAGTGTTTAATTTTTTTTTGTGCTTCATTGAATGCATTTAACTTGTAGTACCAGTAACAAGCTTACACAGCTCCTGAAATTGTTTTCAGATTTTTACTGAGCCATTAAATGAAACCTAATTAGGCTACATCTTAAGTGTGGAAGGTTTAACTAGGTCATAACATTCTCTTCCTGAGGGAACATAGAAGTAATTTCCTTTTGTGAATGTAAGTCAGACAGAAAGTTGATCTCAGTGAAACAGAATGGTACATATATACATTTTAGTTAAACAAGAGTTAGTAGGATAACAAATAAGAATTATTTCCAGTCTTGACACAATTATCTCTCTACTGTGCTTTGTTTTTAAAAAAAGAGGAAACAAATGTGGGTGGCACGGTGGCACAGTGGTTAGCACTGCTGCCTCACAGCGCCAGAGACCCGGGTTCAATTCCCGACTCAGGCGACTGACTGTGTGGAGTTTGCACGTTCTCCCCGTGTCTGCGTGGGTTTCCTCCGGGTGCTCCGGTTTCCTCCCACAGTCCAAAGATGTGCGGGTCAGGTGAATTGGCCATGCTAAATTGCCCGTGGTATTAGGTTAAAGGGGTAAATGTAGGGGTATGGTAGGTTGCGCTTCGGCGGGTCGGTGTGGACTTGTTGGGCCGAAGGGCCTGTTTCCACACTGTAAGTAATCTAATCTAAAATATTTGTTTCCTTTGAATCCTGTTTCTGCATCTGGAAAGCAACTTTGTGGCAACCCAGTTAGTCACGCTAGGATTTTCATCTGAATAAGTTTATGTTCTTTGTAATCTTAAATACTGTTCTGTTTGAAGAATGTGAAAACAAAGTCTGATATTACTTGAACATTTTTGGCTTTACTAGGAGGCATGCATCAATTGTGCCATCCACATCTGTCGTCATATATATTTTTGGCTAGTTCAAACAAAAAAGCTGTCATTGAAAGATATGCCATTTCATTGTTTGTACCGTAAACATTTTAGCCTTATTAACGTGAGATCCTTTTCTTTTACCTTTCCTGCCTTTGCATGCCGTGTACTCATTTTGATCGGAGACTCAAACAGTGGTTTGCATTTATTTATATGCAACTATTCAGCTGCGTAATCTTGAATTATATTTTTACTCCTTTTGATGTGTTTGTAAATGTTCTACCTGAGCAAGCCCACATACAATCATTTGCAGTGTGCATTTACTTGACCAGTACATAGATTTGCATTTATCCATAAACTAATAAATCCAATGCTCTGATGTTATAAGTAATTGCTGATTTGGTCTGTACAATCATTGTTGAGATACTCTTAAAAAGATAACATTTTAACGTGTTAGCAGTGGAGTCTCTAAACTGTATGAAGGAATGATTTATGGTTCATAGCAATGTGGTTGAATTTTCATGGTGAAACACTTATTTTTTTTGTGACTGTGTTTCAGTAGAAGAAAGAGAACATTTGTAAAGCACAGGCTTTAATAGTGCAAAGCCCTTGAATTAGCTAATGTATTTAATTTTCCTTCTGTTGCTGTAAAAAAAAAAAAACAAAATCACTTTGGCACACAATTGCTTGTTGAATGATGATCCCCCTCAATCTGGAGGGAAATTAATTTATTCCTTCATTTTTCACATCATGAGTGTACAGCAACTAGATGCTATTAAAACTTCCGAATTGACGAGAGCTGTGTCCCCACCTCTTATCTCTCAGACATTTTAAGCATAAAAAGGATTGCGAATAACGTGCACATTTTAAAAGACAAGTTGTTTATCAGCAATATGGTGACACTAGAAGGTTATCTTCACTGAACACTGTAAGGACACTAAAGCAGGATTATTCAGCAAATGCAGTTTTAATCATATTATTGCAGTGAATTGAACTAAGGCCTTAAGAATGGGCACCCTTTCCTCTTAGGAGCTGGGCAGTTTTCATTGGTATCTATATCTTTCAGTCTCTTGCACCTGTCTCACCTTTAAATCACTTTTTAAAACTTACCTGTTTGCCCAAGGTTTTAGTTGCCTGTTTTAATATATCCTTATTTGGCTCTGCAGTTTTTAACTAGTGAAACAGCCTGAGACATAGTCTAACATTAAGGGAGGAAGGTACATAAAGGCAAGTTTCTGTAGTTAATGACGACAGTTCTAAATGTAAAATATGTACTTCATCCAGCTGATTCAGTAGAAGGTATTTACTGAAGTCACTGAGTCAGTTAGTTAGTTGCACCAAAGTTAAATTATCTTTACTCAAAATCCTCTGTTCATGCAAGCGAGCAAATCTTATGTACCTGTCTTCTCATACGTCATCCACAAGTATTAGATTCTGATCTGTATAATCCTTTTAAGGTTTTCTTTTGTGCTGTAGTGTAGTTTTACTCCTTTTGATGTGTTTGTAAATGTTCTACCTTCTTTAATGAGCCAAAACTAGTGTTGAAGTATTACCCTGTTACCACATTTGGATGTACACAGTAGTACCAAACATTTGAGGTTGAAGATTGTTGCTCCATATGTGAACAAAACCAGTTTAGGCCATTTGTACATCTTGGTTCAAAGCTTTCTTTATATCCATGTGCAAATAGTGAACATAATTGAATGTTAGTGGATAATACTCTGAGGTTTTTTGTACAACTTTGAAAATGCCTTTAAGTTAACATTCATGTAATGTTATTTACTATCCCCTTAACTTTACAGTAATGAAAGAAAAATGTATTCCTTGATATCCGGATGTGTTCCACTACTGTGGCCAATTGACACCCGAGTCTGTAGGGTTCATCTTGATGAGAAAGAGCAATAATTGCAGAGGCTTCACACTCAACTTAAAGAAAAACAAAACTTTAGAGACTTTCTGCCAATTTTCCTTTCCTTTTTTAATTTTTCCTGTGTTAGCAAAAGAAACAAATGATAAGAGTGCATGCGACTGGGGAAGGAAGTAGTAAGAATCATTGAATATTGGGTGTGTGCGAATGAATTGACTCTCTGATTTGTAGAGCTGCCCCAATTAACAAGGAGATTCCAAGAATATTTGAGGTGGGGCATGGGGTAGAGGTGGCTCAAATCTATTTGTGGAAAATTCTGGAATCTCTTCAACCCTGGGAAACCACACTACAGACTAGAAACAAATTTCTCAATCTGGTTGCAGTCGTCCACTGGCCTGTTTATCTTGCTCTAGTTGCTGACTGGAACCAATTTTGGTATATATGGGGACATTCAACATAGTAGTTATTGCCAAACTGGCTTAGGTATCATAGTTTGTAACAGGAAAGTTAATATTCATTTTATAAAGCTAAAATTTGAATTTGACCAATACTTTTATGAAAAGGATGCATCTTTGAAGATGATTTTAATTCAGAAATCTTGAATGATTCTGCATTTTACTTTTTGATTTACAGAGGGATTGTTGCCAGCATTCTTGTGTTCCTTTGTTTTGGAGTCACTCAAGCAAAAGATGGGCCTTTTTCCAGACCTCATCCAGGTACGGTACTGCAATTTCATAATGGCTCTGTCCGTCTGTCTTTGACTAAGTCCTGCAAGTATAATGAACGTTCAAAGTATTTTACTTGCATAATACACTCTGTCTCACAATCCAAAATGAAATCAGTTGGAAGGCCCTCTGTAGAAAGACTATAAATGTACTGTGTCAATCGTGACCTAGTTTAGTATATTACACTGTCATTCCATATCAAGTTGATTTGATACCACGCAAGGCAACTCTGAAAACAGTATTTTCACTACCTCAGACAAAATTGCAATGGTGCAGCCGCAATCTAAAGTTCCATTGTGTAGATTATTTGCAGACATTTGCAGGATACCTTGTGCCAAATCTCTTGTACATCTTAGAGAACGAGTAGGACAAGTAGTTACCTGTTCCTACTCTGCAGTCTTTACAGGTCTTGGTTAGGAAGAAACTGAACCTCTTAATTATCCTTTACAAAGTTTTTCTCTGTCTCTACACCCAGGCTTAACCAATCAAGTTCAGTGAGTATTGATAGGTAAATCAGGCAAAGTGAAGGGCTAAGGTTGGAGGATTTAATGACTGTCACTAACTTGTTACACAAAAGCAAAATACTGCCGATGTTGGAGATCTGAAATAAAACTCAGCAGGAGTGACAACATCTGTGGAAAGTGAAACAAACTTGTATTTCAAGTGCAGTATAACTTTTCTTTGAATTGAAGATGGCATCAGAGAGCGTAACAGAACCTATTCAAGGTAGGCAATTTTAGAAGAGAAATGTTTTTGAATCAAACACTGGCATGTGGAAGCTTTACAGAGGGTGCAGAGGAGATTTACCAAGATGCTGCCTGGACTGGAGGGCATGTCTTATGAAGAAAGGTTGAGGGAGCTAAGGCTTTTCTCATTAGAGTGAAGGAGGACGAGAGGTGACTCAATACAGGTGTACAAGATGGTGAGAAGTATAGATAGAATAGGTAGCCAGAGACCTTTCCTAGGGTGGAAGGAGGAAGGTTTAGGGAAATGTCAGAGGTAGGCTCTTTACACACAGGGTGGTGGGTGCATGGAATCAGATCTATTAAGAATATTTAAGTGACTCTTGGATAGGCACATGGATGATAGTAAGATGAAGGGTATGTAGGTTAGTTTGATTTTAGATAAAAGGTTGGCACAACATCGAAGGCTGAAGGGCCTGTACTGTGCTATACCCTCTTTTATGTTCTATGGTTCCAGCTGATATTGGTGGTTTGGTAGACAATATGTTTAATTTTACAGTTGGTTACCATGGCAGTTAGTCACTGAGCATCTACACCTAAAGCTGCAAATGGTTTTTTTTAAACAAAGGAAAGGGACAACATTTCTGGAAAGGCTCAGCAGGTCTGGCAGCATCTGTGAAGAGAAGTCAGAGTTAACATTTTGGTTCTAGTGACCCTTCCTCAGAACTGTTACAGTATCTGCAGTTCTTTCAGCTTTTATGTAAATGACAAGTTAGAAAGATCTTAACATAAATAGCAAAGACAGTTTCATTGCGTTTCTGAACGTTAACCTTTTTCAGATAATTGATCCAAGAGAAATATCACTCCTATCTCAACTCTTTAATTTCTTGACATATCCCAATTCTTTTCCTTGGATTAACTGAGACATTTTAATGACTTCTGATGGCCTAAATCTCTCTTCAGTTCAGATAACTTGAAAACGTCCATATGCTGTCACACCCTGGGTTGTTCACAGACCACTGCTCCCCAACCCTACTGCTCCGTCCCTCCTCCATCCACCGCTGCTTTTTTCCCTCTCATCCCACTTCTTTTCTCTTCTCCCATCCCACCACTCCTTGCCCTCTCAACCACTTCTCTTCCCACCCCTATTTTTCCTCCTTTTTCCCCCCTCTTCTTTTCTATCATTCTCCTTTTTCTCACCCCCAGTTCCATCACTTTTTTTTTTCTCCTTCCTGCAGTGTTGAACTTGACAGCACCACCCGTCTCCCCTAAGGGAGCAGAGTGCGGCCCTCAGTCAGCTGAACCATCCATGAGAGTTGCTGAACTCCATCTGGACAGTTTCACACCTCAGCCTGGGCAATACCCAGCTATTTCCCATTCTTTCCCAACAGTTACGAGCCATTATTCAACCCAACAGTACTGACAAGCACCACACCGAGAGAGGGGAGGAAATGAAGCAAGTCCACTGATCATAAGGAGGGTTCGGAAAGCCACAAATAACTAAGGAGCACAGCTCCACTATGCAATGGCCCGTGAGATCTGGTGTTGAGAGAAGCCAGCAAGATTCCATGGGAATCAATGCTTCCCTTGAAGTCTTTTCACTTTAGATGACTAACAATTACAATTTTAAAGTAAGCTACAATGAAGATGTCCTACAGTGAGGTTGATTAATTTTTGTGTGTCAAAAGTACTCGACAATGTTTGACAGTGCCACATTTGTGTTTTTTTAAAGCAATTTGAGATACATTTTGAGCCAGTTTCCATCCTATAGGATGCATCAATTACAGACAATAGCCTTTGCAATTCAGATGCAGTTGAAGATACAGATTACATCTAAACTATTATGTTGGGTTTTTACCTGCAAGGGTTCTGCCAAATGCATGTCCGCTTTTATTTATGGCATGTCCGCTTTTATTTATGGCATGTATTGGTATGGCACCAATGTTCCCTCCAATTAATGCAGCAGTTTGGAATTTCTTGCATGGACTGCATGCAAATTAGTTCCTTTAACTTAGCACATATATGCACTTACACAAAAAGAGATTAGTATATTTGGACAAATAAGTTGCATGCTACAAAAATTTAAAAGGTATGTTGATCGGCACATTGCATTAATGCTACTTTTTCTGTTCTGAGACTGGTGAGTGGCACGTTAGAAGGTACAAACACGGGTGATAATTTACAAATGATCCTTTATTGATGGGAGGTAAATGCTAAATCTATCATTTGTAAACCAGGACGAGGAATCTAGAATCATCAAATAATTTGATAAAACGCACCTGTACTCATTTTTAAAGTTGACGTGATGTTCTATGGACACTTTTTTCCTTTCAATATAAGTTGAGGCCTGAAGTATCAACATATTTTATCTTCATTGAAAAAACATACAAAACTAATAATAAATGGGAGCACATCACTCCATCATTAAACATGCTCCTGTTTAGTCAATTTTTAAAAATAACTTGTAACATTTCTGAGAGTTCCTCCATACCCTGGTCAGAACGATGACCATCTCTAAGA
Organism: Chiloscyllium plagiosum; assembly: GCF_037043375.1. Lineage (NCBI taxonomy): Eukaryota > Metazoa > Chordata > Chondrichthyes > Orectolobiformes > Hemiscylliidae > Chiloscyllium > Chiloscyllium plagiosum. The sequence goes on from NW_028270156.1 coordinate 61,033,181, forward strand.
CCTTTGCAAAAGGCTCTGGCTAATACATGAAATATATAACACATACACTGGAAATCTAACATCCTGCAACAAACATGCTGCAGGTTAGTCAGCATCTGTTGAGAGAACAGAGGTGTTAATATTACTGGTGTGGACACACAAACCGGTTCAATAACCACTAAAAGATGCCTCGCTGACTCTTCCCTACTCCTGAACATCTATTTGTTGACCTGTCCTGAGTGCATATTAACATTTTGTTAATTATGGATCTATATTATAGTTAATATAACATTCTACTTTTGTGCAGTATAATAATTCTTATTATATAATACCTCCTCCAAAAGCAGAGTTAACCAAATGACCAGGTCCTAGAATTGATTCTGTTGCCCAGAAGGCCCACGTTCAATGGTGAATGTCATCATTACTTTGGCAAATTTTCATATATAATTAAATTTCAAGCAACCTATTCGCATTTATAGTTTGAATATAATAAAAATACTTCATGTCAAAGCACATTCCTACAATGTAGAATCTTATCTTGCTGAAGTAGCCATGGTTTTTAAAAAAGTCAAGTAGGAGACATAAATTTGTGGTGGGATTTGGACTGAATTGGAGTTTATCTGTTCTGTGGGAATTTCCTCTTGATTAAAACTATCTTAATAGATTTTACATTTTTTAAAATAATTTGTACAGTTCTTAAACACCACAGGTACTGTGTCCCAAGTCCAGCTTCCTCATGATTAGATCTTGTTGGATTTCGATTTTTCTGGCTCATCAGCTTCTAACTGACTGCAAACTCTGTAATGTTCATGAGTGTCATAAAAATAACCAGGATGTGGATCACAGCATAGGACTGCTCATGAGTCCTCATAGCCATTATAGGCAGAAACATTAAAGATTTAAACATTGTGTAGATTTTTAAATATGTGTTAATCTTACAGTGGAATGTTTCATGTTGGAAAAAACCATATTTGTTTGTTTGGCCTGCAAGAACAGAAACAGAGAAAATCTGATTTCTGATCCTTTCCCGAAAGTGCATTCAGAATGTTTCCACCAGCACAGCAGGTAGCTTTGTGTGGAGAAAATAGGGAGGGCCAGTGGCGAGGCAAATCTTAAAGCATTGTAATCATTTAAACGCATTGTAGACACTATGTTCATAATGCTGACTGGTTCTGTGTTCTGGAATGAAGTGAAGGATGATCTTTTCATTCCGGAGCTTACTCTGTTCTGCGAGAAAAATGTCCAGTTTTTGGACATTTACAATTTTTTTGATCCCTGGATTTGAGTAAATGCATCTATACTGCAACTTATTTTTCAGAGAAGTTTATTTCTGGAGTACCATTTGTCTTTTGCAAAGACAACAGTCTGGCTTCTGAAACTTAGTGAGAGGGGAATTTTTAAAAGTTTATTTTCTGGAATATTGCACAGCTGTCACTGTGTATAAATATGCAGTATTAGAAAGCAGGTTAGTGTTGTACAGTTGGAGACTATAGGCAACTAGTTTTGTTCTTCCTGCCTGTAAGGAAAGGTAAAGAAATGTTGGCCATGTTGATCCATGTGTTATTGTTTGTTTTGGGAGGGTTCCCTTTTTACGACAATTTGTAATCCAGGAGCTCCTAAAACATGATAAATGTGTCTCTTAGGAAGGATACCAAACAACGTGTGACACTGAGCTGCAGTAATATTAGGACAGATTACTAAGACCATTGCTGAAGATTTAGCTTTCAAAGCTTTTCTAGAGGGTTGTGAAGAGACTTATGGAGGGAATTCCTAAATTTATGATCTTGGCAGCTCAAGGCATAGTGATCAATGGTGGGGCCCAGGGACTTATGAAAGCTAAAGAGGCCAGAATTGGAGGAGTGTAGAAATCTGTGTTGTAGGCATGCAGAGGCTGTGGGGCGAGAGAGGGAGGGACTAAGTGATGTGGGATGAGGAGTTTGAATTTGAGGTGAGGCAGGAAACCATTGCAGCTTTATGGCCAGACTACTTTTGTGATTTGTTACACTTTTAAAAAGACCAATCCTTGCCGTTTAAAGTCTTATATATTAACTGTCCCATAATCCTTATTTATGTAATATTTCACAATCTGAAAGATGGAGTCATCAGTTCCTTCTATACAGTGTCCTCCATATGAACATGAAAGAGTTTACCTTAACATGTATGCATCCACCTTGACAACCCCATTATCTTTTCTCTCGATTCAGACACTGAGGCAGGATGAAATTCAGGGATCTCGTGTTTCTGGGTGTTAATAGAAACTAACGGATGAATCCAAGATGTCCATCCCCATGTTTATTCCAACTGTAGGTTTAGTTCTGATTCTACAAGCACCATATTACCAGAACCTGGGTGGTAGATATGATTCTAGGGCCTTTGGTTGGATAACCCAGACACTGACTTTCTTTTAAGGCTATTCATTATCCTCCTTGTGAGACAATACCTCACCAATTTCCATTAATGTATTGAGTGTTTGGAATAACAGTGCAGCTTTTCACTCACATCAGGCACTGATCATCAGACTTCTTACAAAATCTTTTTTAAAACAAACCACTTCAAAACAATAGAGAAGGTTGTGGTGTTTGCTTAAGTATTGATGTGGTGGAAGGCTGTGGCTGATCTGATTTCTCCTGACAACCAATTGTTAAATAGAACTAGTCAGTTCTCAGGCAATATATTTCTGAATATATTGATATATTTTATGATATCACAGTAGTGTTGCGGTACAGGAGGAGGCCATTTGGCCCATTGTATCTGTATCAACATAATCTATAATTGAAAATTTCTCTCTTACAGCATACTGGAGGTTCTGGTTATGTGTCAGTGTTGTGTACGAACTGTTCCTTATCTTCATACTTTTTCAGGTAAGGGAACAGTCATTGTTCACTCAAATGTCTTTAATTATTTCCACAAAACTGCTTCCATATGTTTACAGAATAGATCTCTCTATCCAAGCAAAGTTTTGTTCTTCCTAGTTATGGTAAACACTGGTGTTGATGATATCTCCAAACTCCACAGTGGATGTTTTTGTGGGGACTCATTGTTCATATTGTTTTGTGATGAGCTGTGAAATACAATCACTGCTTTGAACTGTGCTTCCATTAATGAATGCCATTGCCAATCTGGTTGCTGATGATTGCAAACACAAATGTGTTGTTCGCAAGATTTCAACTGCGCTACTTATTCATTATTAATATCCAAATGCTTCTGAGAAGCCTGGTATAATAGTCAAGGCCATAGTTGAATATGCATTGTAACATTTAGCTAAAAACTTTATCTCGTGTGTTCTTCTCTTGAATTGCACCTTTTGTATTGATTTTCTGCAAAGGTTTGGCACTGTCTCTTAATTTGGCTGGCAGGCTGGCTCTTGAATTAATGACGGAATTGGGGCATTTAAATCTGAAATTTGAATATTTGTTATCCACTTGCCTTCATGTCTCAACATCCAATTCAATTTAATTATTCCCGGCTTGAAAGTCTGTTGAGATTTCTGTAGGAGCTCTGTCTGATGAAACATTTTAAAAATACAGTAATATTTGGGTGAAGTATTAGCACTGAAGTTAGAGAAATAGGAAATAGAAGTGGATGTAGACTGCTAACCCCATTGAGCCTGCTCTGGCATACAAGTCGATTGTGGCTGTATTTCTACTTTAGTGCCAATTTTCTCATATCCCTTGATACCTTTTAATATTTGGCAATCTATCAATCTCCGTATTGAATATACTCAATGAGTGAGCTACCATAGCTCTCTAGGACAGAGTCTGAATTGAAGGAAAAGATAATGGGGTTGTCAAGATGGATGCATATATATTAAAATTTTTCCTCCCTCCCTCCCTCCCCCCCCCCCCCCCCCCCCCCCCTCCCCCTCCCTCCGTCCTCTCCCCCCTCCCCCAAAGAAAAGAATTCCCTCTTCATCTCCTACTAAATAGTCTCCTTCTTACCTTGGGACTCTGTTTCCGGTTCTCAAAACTCCCAGCCAAGGAAAGTCTGACCCCTTTAAGAATTGTGCATACTTCAATGAGATCAAATCTCATTCTTCAAAGCTTCAGTGAACATTGGTGTGGTCTCCTTAATCTCTCCTAGAAAACAATCCCACCATGCTGGAAGTCAGTCTGGTGCACCTTTATTGTACTCCCTCAAGACCCACCTGCACTGGAGGTGTGACAAAACATGTTGGAACAGGTTGATTAAAATGACCGTTTCCCTTAAATTAGGAGACTAAAACTGCACAGAGTACTCCAGGTGCTATCTCAGCTGTATACTGGTGCAGTTAGATGTACTTTATTTCTGTACTGAAAAGGCCAGCACATATTTGCTTCCAGCTACCATGTTCTAACACACTTACAAGCCTGTATAAATCCCTTTGAAGTCTCTTTGTATCCTCCTTGCAACTCACATTTCCACATAGTTTATGGTCATCAGCAAGCTTGGAAGTATTACATTTGATCCTGACATCCAAATCATTGCATTAGATTGTGAATTGCTGAGGCTTAAGCAAGTTAGTGACTTTTCAGTTTTTTCCACATGCTATAAATATGCTCAGTGAAAAATATGATTGAATGAATGTTTTTTGCTTCTCTATCCAAATCATGATTTCCATCTGCCTTTATCTGTACAAGCATATAATTGCATACACATGCATCATTATGTTCATTTATGGGCAGCATGGTGGCTCAGCGGTTAGCACTTCTGCCTTACAGCACCCGGGTCCTGGGTTCGGTTCCCGCCTGTCTGTGTGGAGTTTGCACATTCTCCTTGTGTCTGCATGGGTTTTCTCCGGGTGTTCCGGTTTCCTCCCACAATCCAAAGATGTGCAGGTCAGGTGAATTGGCCATACAAAAGTGCCCACAGTGTTAGGTGTGTTAAGTCAGGGGTAAATATTGGGTAGGGGAATGAATTTGGGTGGGTTTCTCTTCAGAGGGGTGGTGTGGACTTGTTGGGTCGAAGGGCCTGTTTCCACACTGTAAACAATCTAATCTAATCATATATTAGGGATGACCTTGAAGATGAGCTGTTCTGATTTAATAAGGCAATTGTTGTTAATTTCACCTATATATTGATGAGCATATTTCTCATTTTAGGTTCAGTCTTAATATAAGTAATTGGTTGACGATCCTACAAAGTTTAATTCAAGGGCTGGAATATTCCAAAACATTTTCACGTTTTGCATAACTACTTATTACTAAATTGTTATTTGACTAGTTTGTAAGTAGTGGGTTCTCACATCAATGTTTTCATATGAGACTTGGATTATTTTAAATTTCTCTTTGTAATTGAAACTTCATCAAAACTAATTGCATACAAAGCCACCAATTTAAAACTAATGTATAATTTAACGTAGACTATGTTAAGAGACTGAAGATGATTCTGTTGTGTTAGCTTGGTTTAGTGAGACAGGGATTTGCATTTAAATGTAATATAGTCCCCTGTCACTTTATATCTGGTCATTTGTGCTGCGTCTGACCCGAGTGTTGATTTTGGACACTGGAAAGAAGGCGATTGTTGTGTTCCCTCTGTCATCGTTCTTTACCGTAAGTATAATTCAAATAGAATGCTTCATGTAGCTTTATCCATTTTGCTGGTGCATCTTTACCATTCTCATGTCAGCATTTTTGTTAATTTGCTGATCTCTCTAACTTGTGCAGACTTTTATGAAAACTTTCTTATTATCAAGCACAATGTGCTCTCGGGTTGAACTGGTAATGTTGAAGCTAGATGAATAGTGCATTGTAGTGAGGCATAACTTCGTGATTCATGTTGATTTGACTAATTGATTACAACATAGTCCTCAGGATCCCTAGTACATCAATGAAATTTACAAGACTGAAACCTGTGATTGAATTGACCATTGTACCAGGAGTTAACGGTACAATCTTTCTAGCGAGAACTATAAAATTCCATAAATGTTTTCTTTCAATTGTAAGTTGAATGAGTAATTATGAAGTAACACGTATTAACAAAACCTGATTAACCAGTCTGTAAATCAATACAGAGTCAAAAATTGCTCTTGAAAGCAGCCAGCCATTAGTATAGTACTCAATCTCCAAGCTGATCTTTGACCAGATGATAGACCATAACTATTCATGTAACAATATCTTGACTTCATTGATAGTATTGAGATTTGAAGAGGGAAGCAAAACCTACATCTTTTTGCTGCTAATAGCTTCTGAGTGATACTTCTAAATGGACACTGAGCTAATTGAGATCCGCTTTAGAGAGGCAGGTGAAGTTAATCCTGGATTTCCCTTAGAAACACAGTCGGCATTACTTGGTACCTCCAGTGGGGAATAGAAGAAAACCAGTTTAGTAGCCTAGAGTTGTATGCAAACTTCATCATTCGTAAGCTCTTGTGTTTGTGGGACATCACAAATACAAGTATGTTGTTCACAGTTGCATGTGTAGTGTCTGAGAAATCTGCATGGATATGAGCCAATGGATAAATACTGTTTTCTTCATCTCTATCTCCTAAATTACCCAATTCTGCGGCTTTTATGATGTCTGATGCTTATGCTCAATATTTTTGTAACTAACCTGTTGAGAGAGTACTGCACTCAAAATATAGGGTACTTATGATAATGAAGCCGAGACCATTCACTCTCTCAAGTTCATTCATCCATAGAAACCCTAGTGTTCTCTTCTATCTCTTTAGCATAGCATCTAAGAATATACAAATTTGTTGAAGAGTTATTGCTTTTTCTGCATTTTTCTGAAGGCTATTGTAGATTTTTATTCAACCTACTTGAAGTGCTTCCTGATTTCTCTTCCAAGTTGCCTTGTAAAAGTTTGTTGATGTTTTAAGTTAATTAATGCTCTGGATTTATCTCTGCTGTTCCCTGTTGCAATTCATATACCTTGATGTTTTTGTTTCCTTTTTAAAAGGCCAGTAATTCTTCCAAGGTTGGATAACCTGAATTTTCCCAGCCTGTGAAGCCTCTTGGCTGTTCTCTACATTGTCTCCAAGGACTAAGTTAAGCAGTACTCCCGACAGAGCATGTTATAACTCGGTGTTACAACCTCAGATATATGCACACTGATTTGGTGATGTAACTTAACATTGTTAGCTTGACTACTTTAGCCAGGTGGCCAAAAGCTTGCTCCCAGGAATAGATTTTCTGAAGTATCTTAAAGGAGGAGCAAGGCAATGAGGTTTAGAGAAGATGTTATGTACTTTTTGCCCTAGCAAATGAAGACAAAGTCAATCATGTTAGAGCAAAGAAAATGAGAACTGTTCAAGAGGCTAGAATTAGACAAGCCAAGAACTCTGAGCATTGTAGAATTAGAAGAAATTAGAAGTAGGGAAGGTCAAGGCCATGAAAGGATTTGCAAACTTGGATGAGAATTTCAAAATTGAGGAATTTCCATCCTTCACGTCATGAGCACTTATTTTTTTGCAGTAACCCTTGCAGGACCTTTTCAAATAACTTCTGGAAATGTAAGTACAATACATCCACTGATTTCCCCTTTATCCAGAGCAGGTACTGCATCAAAGAACATCAATAGATTAGTCAAATATAATTTTCATATTCAATTCATGATTCTACTGTGTTAATCCCATTGACTAACACAACCACCTCTCTGCCTTCTCCTAGTTTACTGTCAAATATGCTGTACCCTTCCAAGATTCAGAATCCAACTTGTCATCCTGCAAACATACCCCTGTAAAAGCTATCAGATTGTAACTATTCATTTCTATTTTCATGTTCAGTTCATCAGTTTTGTTTTGAATTGGATGAGCATTCACATACAGCGTCTTTAGTTTTATCGCTTTGCTCTAAATCTAAATTCTAATCTTGTGTTGCTTGACTCTTACATTTGTTCTCTTTTCCCCCTTTCTGTACTAATATCTTTCTCTTTGCCCTTGACTCCAAACTTTGATTTATCACATCTTCCCAAACTTGATCTCTTGCCCCACTCTTTAATTGAAATCCTTTCTGCCGCTTTAATTTTATGATTGGCAAGAAGATTGGCTCCGGCATGATTCACGTGTCAACTATTCTATTGGTCCAGATCCCACTTTATCAAGTGCTTCGCAAACCAGACCTACCATTTTGAATCATGCATTAATCTCTCTAATCTAATTTGCCCAATGCCAGTTAGCAGTGGCTCAGGGAATGATGCAAATCTTTTGAGGTTCTGCTTCATAATTTTGCACCTGGCTCCTGATGATGCAGAACTTTTGTTTTTATTTCATATTTACTACATGTACAATATGTGGAAGGGGGTGAGGGTGATAGGCCGGAGTGGGGGCGGAGAGGTCAGGAAGAAGAGGGCGGTGCTGAATCCGAGGGTTGGGACTGAGATAAGGTGGGGGGAGGGGAAATGAGGAAGCTGGAGAAATCTACATTCATCCCGTGTGGTGGAGGGTTCCTAGGCGGAAGATGAGGTGCTCTTCCTCCAGGCGTCGTGTGACCAGGGTCTGGTGATGGAGGAGGCCAAGGACTTGCATGTCATTGGCGGAGTGAGAGGGGGAGCTAATGTGTTCAGCCACGGGGCGGTTGGGTTGGTTGGTGCGGGTGTCCCAGAGGTGTTCCCTGAAACGTTCCGCAAGTAGGCAGCCTGTCTCCCCAATGTAGAGGAGACCACATCAGGTGCAGCGGATACAGTAAATGATGTGTGTGGAGGTGCAGGAGAATTTGCGACGGATATAGACAGATCCATTGGGGGGGGGTGGGCATAAGTTTTGCACTTCCTGCGGTTGCAGGGGTAGGTGCCAGGAGTGGAGGTTGGTGGGGGGTGTGGACCTGACGAGGGAGTCGGGGAGGGAGTGATCTCTCCTGAATGCTGATAGGGGTGGAGAGGGAAATATATCCTTGGTGGTGGGATCTGTCTGGAGGTGGCGGAAATGACGGAGGATGAGACAATGTATCCGGAGGTTGGTGGGGTGGAAGGTGAGGACCAGTGGGGTTCTATCCTGGTGGCGGTTGGAGGGGCGGGGCTCAAGGGAGGAGATGCGGTGGAGAGTGTGCTGTAGTAGCGAGTTTGTCCTGCTCAAAGACCACGCCGGCCCCGCGACCAACTCCGGCTCCACGACCAGGTCAGAGCTCCCAGCCCTGCCGTATTTTCACTATCCCTCCAGACCTCCCCCTCTCTGAGGATGAACGATCAGTCCTCAGCAGAGGCCTCACCTTCATCCCCCTACGCTCCCGGATCAGTTAGTTCGACATGCGGCTAGATATAGAGCATTTCTTCCGCCGCCTTCGCCTCCGCACCTACTTCTTCAACAAGGACTCTCGCCCACCCTCTGACGACCCCTTCTCCTACCTCCAACGCACCCCATCCACCTGGACATCCCGTGCTGGCCTCTTACCCGCCCTCGATCTCTTCATATCCAACTGCCACCGCAACATTGACCGCCTCAACCTGTCCACCCCTCTCACCCACTCCAACTTCTCACCTTCACAACACGCAGCCCTCCACTCCAACCCCAACCTCACCATCAAACCGGCAGACAAGGGAGGCACAATGATAGTTTGGTGCACCGATCTTTACACCGCTGAAGCTAGACGCCAACTCGCGGACACCTCCTCCTACTGCCCCTTGACCATGACCCCACCTCACACCACCAAACCATCATCTCCCATCCATAACCTCATCACCTCAGGAGATCTCCCATCCACTGCCTCCAACCTCAGTCCCACAACCCCGCACCACCCGTTTCTACCTCCTACCCAAAATCCACAAACCCAAATGCCCCGGCCAACCCATTGTCTCAGCCTGCTCCTGCCCCACCGAATGCATCTCTGCATACCTCGACACTGTCCTGTCCCTCTTAGTCCAAGAACTCCCCACCTATGTTCGGGACACCACCCACGCCCTCCAGCTCCTCCATGATTTTCGCTTCCCCTGCCCCCAACGTCTTATCTTCACGATGGACATCCAGTCCCCATACACTTCCATCCCCCATCACGAAGGCCTCCGAGCCCTCCGCTTCTTCCTCTCCCACCGACCCAACCAGTACCCTTCCACTGACACCCTCCTTCGACTGACTGAACTGGTCCTCACTCTGAACAACTTCTCTTTCCAATCCTCCCACTTCCTCCAAACCAAAGGAGTAGCCATGGGCACCCGCATGGGCTCCAGCTATGCCTGTCTCTTCATCGGATATGTGGAACAGTCCATCTTCCGCAGCTACACTGGCAACACCCCCCACCTTTTCCTCTGCTACATCGATGATTGTATTGGCACTACCTCGTGCTCCCATGACGAGGTTGAACAGTTCATCCACTTTACTAACCCCTTCCACCCCTACCTCAAATTTACCTGGACCGTCGCAGACGCCTCTCTCCCCTTCCTAGACCTCTCCATTTCTATCTCGGGCGACCGACTCAACAGATTTTTACTACAAACCGACCGACTCCCACAGCTACCTAGATTACACCTCCTCCCACCCTGCCCCCTGTAAAAATGCCAACCCATATTGCTAATTCCTCCGCCTCATCTGCTCCCAGGAGGACCAATTCCACTACCGAACAACTCAAATTGCCTCCTCCTTCAAAGATGGCAATTTCCCCTCCGACGTGGTCAACGACGTGAAGCGTGAAAGTTAATAAATTGAGCAGATGGATGTCAAATGAAACTTAATGGAGAAATGTGTTTTAATACTTGGTAGCTAGAAGTTTTACCATATCTGTTAAATGATAAAATGTCTTTAAAATGGGTATGGGTAGAGAAGTAAAAATCCACAAATCTTTTAAAAATGAAATAACAAGAACTTTTTCTGTTACACCAATTTATAAAACTTAGGATATTTTACAAAATTGTGTCCCTGGATGGCAAGACAATGATGGAGTGTGCGCATGAGTTTTACCAAGATTTATCCTGAATGCATGGCCTTAGTTTTGAGGAGAATAGCTGTGAGCTTTTCATTGTCGTTGAGGATTCTGTCACTGATGGTGCTACAGAGCTGCTCATGAAGGACATTGAAGTCCTTCACCCAGAGTTCATTCTGTGCCCTTGTCTCTGTTAGTGCATCCTCCAAGTGATGTTCAATATGGAGGATAAATGATTCATCAACTGATGTGTGGGGTGTGGGGAGCAGTTTGATTTAATTAGCTTATGTTTCCCCTGATACCTGTGAGACTTCAGATGGTCCAGGGTAACTATTGAGGGCTCCTAGAGTAACACCATCCTGATTGTATTTCAGTGTGAAAGTATGTGAATGTTTGAATACCTGGGAAACAGTGTGTTCTGTTGGTTTGTTTATTAATCCATCTTGCTTCTGGTTGTAAGTGATTAATACTAACTTTCTCAAAAAGTAATACTTGAATTTTCATAGAGCCTTTCACAAACCCAAGAGATTTCAGTGTTTTTAGTGAATGAAATATGTTTGAAGCATCATAACTGTAGTGTAAGAACCCAGCATTTTTGCTTTAATTGACATCAATGTACAAAAAAACACACAAACACATATCACACATTAATGAGCATCACAGATATGTACATTACAGTTCACCAACTGTGCTTAACTAGCCCAAGGATCAAAGTGATGCCAAACAAACATATATCATTTACATTCTTCATATAATGAGATATAATTTCTGTTGTTCATCACAACTTAAGTTTTCCTAACAGAGATTTAATGAGAATTCAGGGCATGATCTTATATAATATTCCCATCTGGATTTAGCATTGAAGATCGCTTTCATCCTATAGCAAGATTATCTTCATGTGGGATGGCTTCCATGAAGACTTGTTTGGTAGAATAAGAAGCTTGTCATAGTTTCTACAAAAAAATTGAATTTTACTCCAGCTTTTTCTTTTTTTAAAATTATGTACTTCACCATATCTCCTCAGCGAGCCAATTGTTCTTCTGGTGACTCTGTTTTCTTAAATCTGTTACCACCTTAGGAATTGGTGTGGAGTAGATTTATCCAGGTTGTACCAGAAGTGAGACATTCTGCTATGTGGAGAGACTAAAAAGCTGTGTTTTTTCTACATTTGAGAAGTAGATGCTAAAGATACACTTGATTTTGGCTGGTCCTTTGTGAGTATACGCCTAACCATACCAATATTAGGGAAACGGGTCCCAAGTCTGCTTAGCCAGAACTGATGATTTTAATTTGATCCACATATCAGTGTGTAGCCAGCTGAACTAAACTCCCTATGCCCCAATTCCCAAATCGGCCTTGTAAATTTAATGGATATTTAAGATTATGACTGGTAGATAGGTGTGACTCCACTCATCAAAATGCTGACAGCTTGAGAATGTAAATGTAAAAAATCATTTTGAAAAAGATCAAAGTGAGATGAGAAGTTTTGTTTTATACAGCAGGTTGTGGTCGGAATTGGGAACAAGGATACGCAATCTATTAAAAGGATGGCAGACAGGTTGTCTTGCAAGAGGGGATATTAGGTTCAAAGGTGTAGAATCTGTGTTGGTGGAGTTGGAAAACCGCAAAGGTGAAAAGACCTATTGGGAATCATGTACAGGCCTCCTTGCAGTAGTCAGGGTGTGGAGTAGAAAGTAAATCAGAAGATAGAAAAGGCATGTAAGAAAGACACTATTACAATAATCACTGGGGACTTCAATATGCAGGTGGACTGGGAAAATAAAGTTGGTAGCAGATTAAAGAAAAGAAATTCATGGAATGGCTACAAAATGTTTCTTTGGAACAACTATGGTAGACTCCAGTAGGGAGCAAGCAGTACTGAATTTCTTGATGTATAATGAGGCTTGCTTGATTAGGGAACTTGAGATGAAGAAACCCATAGAGGATAATGATCATAAAATTCACCCTGCAGTTTGAGAGGGAGGAACTAGAATCAGAAGTAATGGTATTACATTTGAATAAAGGTAACAATTAAGAGAGGAGCGGGCCAGAGTTGATTGCAAGGGGCGGCTGCTAGGGAAAATGAAGGAGCAGCAATAGCAGGAATTTCTGGGGTAAATTGGGAGGCACAGTAGAAATTCATCCCAAGGAAGAAGAAACAAAGTAAGATGAGGATGAGGGAACAAGGGAAGTCAGCGAGAGCATAAAAGCATAAAGTTGGGGAAGATTAGTGGGAAGCCAGAGGATTGGAAAGCTCTTAAAATCAGCAGAGGATAACTAAAATCAGCATTAAAGTGGGGAGATGATGAAATATGAGGATAAAAGAAAATTGTAAATATATATATATATATATATATATATATATATATATAAGAAAGGCAAAAGTGGATATTGGACTACTAGAAAATGGAACTGGAGAAATAATCATAGGAAACAAAGAAAAAGCATAGGAACTAAATAGCCTTCATAGTGGAAGACACCAGTAGCAGAGCAGAGCTTCAGGAGAGGAAGGGGGTGCTGAAGTGAGTGTATTGGCCCACCATTAAGGTGAAGGTGCTGGGGAAGCTGAAAGGTCTAAAGGTAGATAAATCACCTGGATCTGATGGACTACACCCCAGGATTCTGAAGAAGATACCTGAGGAGATTGTGGAGGCATTGGTGCTGATCTGTCTGGAATCACTTGAGTCAGGAAGGATTTAAAAGGACTGGAGTATGGCGAATGGAACAACTTCGTTTAAGAAGAAAGGGAAGAGATGGGAAATTATAGGCCAGTTAGCCTAACCTTGGTTGTTAAGATTTGAGAGTCCATTATTCCGGATGAGATTGTGGACTACTTGGAAGTGCATGATGAAATAAGGCTGAGTCATTGTGGCTTCATCAAGGGGAGGTCATGCTTCATAAGTCTGGTAGAATTCTTTGAGGAATAATGACCAGTTTAATCAAAGGAGAACCAGTGAAGTAATCTACTTAGATTTCCAGAAGGCCTTTGACAAGGTGTTGCGCAGGAGGCTGCCTATGATGTAAGGGGCAAGTTACTGGCTTGGATAAAGGATTAGCTGACTGACAGAAGGCAGAGCATCGGGGTAAAGGAGTCTTTTTCATGATGGCAGCTGGTGATTGGTGGAGTTCTGCAGAGAGCAGTGTAGGGACCACAACTATTCACGTTCTATATTAGTGATCTGGACTGGGGGCATTGTTGCTAAGTTTGCAGTTGACACAAAAATAGCTGGAACAACAGGCATTTTTGAGGAGGTGGGAAGGCTGCAGAAGGACTTGGACAGGCTAAGAGAGTGGGCAAAGTGGGTAGATGGAATACAATGTGAATAGTGAAAGGGTTCAGAAATCTGAAGCACACAGGGACTTGGGAATCTTAGTTCGGGATTCTTTTAAGGTTAATAGATGGGTTTATTTGGTAGTTGGAAGGCGAATGCAATGTTAATGCTCCTTTCAAGGATATGGTGTACAAGAACAGGGATGTATTGCTCAGGGTGTATAAGGCTCTGGTCAGATTGCATTTGGGATATTGAGAGCAGTTTTGAGCCCTGTAGGAAGAATGTGCTGCCTTTGGAGGGGGTCCAGAGGAGGTTTATAAGAATAATCCCAGGGACGAAGGCCTTGTCATATGAGGAGTGATGGTTGACTCTGGGTTTGTACTCCATGCAATTTAGAAGGATGAGGGGTTATATTATTATTGGAATACTGAGAGGTTGCGATAGAGTGGAGAAGATATTTGCACTAGTAGGAGAGATTAGAACCTGAGAGCAGAGTCTCCGAGTGAAGGATCGATCCTTGAGAACTGAAATTAGGAGGAATTTCTTCAGCCAGAGAGTGGTGAATATGTGGAACTTGAAGGTTCTGGAGGCCAAGAAATTGAGTGTATTTAAAATGGATAGGTTCTAGATTAGTAAAGAGAGCAAAAGGTTTTGAGGAGAAGGTAGGAGAATGGGGTTCAGAAACCTACTGGCTGTTGTTGAACGGTGGAGCAGACCCAAAGAGCTGCATGGCCTAATTGTGCTTCTATGTGATGATCTGCCTTGTGATGCTTGAAAAAGGGATAAGAGCAGATTCAGTAGTGGTTTTCATAAGTGAAAAGAAAACTCCGGGTTATGAGGAAAGAAAAGATTAAGCCTAATTAGACAATGCTTTCACAGAGCTAACATAATGTGTGAAGTGTCCACCCCTGTGTTGTATTATTTTATGACTACAAAAGATTAGTTGTGCAGTTCTGTACTCTCGTAAGCCTTATTCCCTGGTGACCTAAATTTTCAGTGAGGATTTACAGATTCGCCCATATGCTGCTGCTTGTGGCATCCTAATGTGTACTTGCATGAAATATGATTTCAACAAGCTGAGGATTAAACTACAGGTGTTTTGAGGAAAGACAATGCATTGACATATGGAGCAAACATATCCCTTGAAGAGTATACTGATATCTGACCCCTATGGGTAACTAGAGTTGAGGATTTACAAGCAAATGATAAAATCAGTTGCTTTTTCATATGGGGAAGAATAATACTGTTCAAAGCTAAATAATTTACCCACGTTGTAAATAATTTCAACCTATTTCCAGATGAGCCGAACGCCACTGCCTGGCATTGCACCTTGCAATTTTTTAAAAACTTGTTTTTGGCTTTAAAATAGTGAATAATTATTTGAAAGCAGGCGATAGGCTTATTGTTATCTGTGCTGGATGAAATTGGTGGACAAATGAAATTCTGGGCATCACTACTTATGGTCATTTCCATTTTGTACTGATAAACAGGGATTCTTTGATTTCTTCGTTACCATAGGTCTGTATATTGCTGGAAAAGAGTAAGTTTGGGCTCACTTGTTTACAATGTTTCTTTAATCTCTGGAACCATGGCTGTCTGTGTGGAGTTTGCACGTTCTCCCCATGTCTGTGTGGGTTTCCTCTGGGTGCTCAAGTTTCCTCCCACAGTCCAAAGATGTGAAAATAAGGTGGTTTGGCTGTGGTAAATTGCCCAAAATGTCCTCTGAACTGCTGGCTAGGTGGATTAACCATGGGGAATGCGGGATTACGGGTAGAGTGTGGGTCTGGGTAGGATGCTTTTCAGAGGATCACCGTGGACTCAGTGGGCTGAATAGCCTGCTTGCACACCGTAAGGATTCAAAGAATCACTTCACGTAGTTTAATTTGATGGTTGGTGAGTCTCATCTCTGGCTTTAAATTAATTTTGGAAACTGTTAAAGGGAACAGAATCTGCATCTCCAAATAAATGTGCAGAGTAACTAGGAATACAAAACAAGATATTGCATTACAATTAATGTTAAAAGAAAAAAATTACGGTCAGATCAATACTACAGATCAATACTGGTAAAGTTCTCTACCACCTCCCTTGCCTCATCCATTGAACAACGCAAGTTAAATTGTGAAGTATTTCTCTTCAGGAATAATTTGATTTCCTTACCTCATGCTAATAATAGCCTTGCAGTTTTGAGTTTAAACTAATGTCACCAACATCACCAGGGTCACTGGTTGAATTTTTTCTGGAACTGACTCTTGAGTTGACAGTAATTTGGCAATTCAATATTTGTTGCTGTATTTTGTCCTTTTTTTGTCCAGCTGGCCAACTGCTATCTCAAAAAAAATCTGACTTTGGTCAGGAGTAGTTGGCTATTGTAGTTGAAGATCAAGATGCTGTTTATAGAGTGAGCGGTGGGCCTGAATCAGTAACTCATCTTGATATTTGAATTGGAAGCTTTGTGCTGTGAAACATCAATTTTTGACGGGGCTATTTGATGTCCTAGTATTTGCAGCATTGCCTGAATAATGAATGAATGCAGTAGTAGCATGTTCCATAGTCAAGTTCAACCCTGTCTACAGAGTAGAGCACGAGCAAAACTTCTGCTCATGCCACAACATCTGAAAAAGAACACTATAGGCACAACTGACTTCTAGTGAGTCTCTAAAATTTTAGTTGAGTGAGCTACTCATAAAGACTTTTTCATTCATGGAATGTGAACATCTTTGGCAAGGGCAGCATTTTTACTCATCCCTAATTGTCATTGAGAAATTAGTAGTGAACTGTTTTCTTTGACCACTTCAGCAAGGGCTTCAAGGACAATGAAGAAAAATTGCATGTTTGCAAGTCGAGATGTGTGACTTGGAGGGGAACTTGAACTGGTAATGTTCCCACACAATTATACTGACTGGAAGGAAGAGTTTGCGGATTTGGATGATGTGTTGAAAAGAGCTTCGTCAACTTAGAGATGTACAGTATGGAAACAGATCCTTTAGTTTAACTCGTCCATGCCGACCAGATATTCCATCCTAATCTAGTCCCATTTGCCAGAATTTGGCCCATAACCCCCTCGACTCTTCCTATTCATATACCCATCCAGATGCCTTTTAAATATTGTTATTGTACCAGCCTCCACCACTTCACCCTAAACCTATGCCCACTAGTTCTGGCCTCCCCCACCCCAGGACAAATACCTTGTCTATTTACCCTATCCATGCCCTTCATAATTTTATAAACCTGTATACCCCTCCAATCTCTGATGCTCCAGAGAAAACAGCCCCAACCTATTCATCCCCTCCCTGCAGTTTAAATCGTCCAACCCTGGCAACATCCTTGTAAATCTTTGCTGAACTATTTCAAGTTTCACAACATCTTCCCTATAGGAGGGAGACCAGAATTGCACACAATATTCCAAAAGTGGCCTAACCAGTGTCCAATACAGTCTCAACATGACCTCCCAACTCCTATACTCTATGCTCTGAGCAATAAAGGAAGCCTACCAAACACCGCATTCACTATTCTATCTACCTGCGACTCCACTTTCAAGGAACTATGAATTTGCTCTCCAAGGTCTCTTTGTTCAACAACACTCCCTAGGACCTTACCATTATATGTATAAATCCCTGAAGAAGGGCTTATGCCCGAAACGTCGATTCTCCTGCTCCTTGGATGCTGCCTGGCCTGCTGTGTTTTTCCAGCACCACACTTTTCAACTCTGGTCTCCAGCGTCTGCATTCCTCACTTTCTCCCAATGTATAAACCCTGCTCTGATTTGCCTTTCCAAAATGCAGCACCTCACATTTATCTAAATTAAACTTCTGCCACTCCTCGGCTCATTGGACCATCTGATCAAGATCCCATTGTACTCTTAAGTAACCTTCTTTGCTGTCCACTACACCTCCAATTTTGCTGTCATTGCAAACTTACTATAACTCCTATGTTCACATCCAAATGATTTATATAAATGACGAAAAGCAGTGGACCCTTGTGGCACTCCACTGGTCACAGGCCTCCAGTCAGAAAGGCAACCCTCCACCACCACCCTCTGTCTTTTACCTTTGAGCCAGTTCTGGATCCAAATAGCTAGATCTCCCTGTATTCCATGAACTCTAAACTAGCTAACCAGTCTACCATGAGGAACCTTGTTGAACGCCTTACTGAAGTCCATATAGATCACGACCACCTCTTTGCCCTCATCAATCCTCTTTGTTACGACTTTAAAAAAAACTCAGATATGATTTTCCACTCACAAAGCCATGTTGACTATCCATATTCAGTCCTTGCCTTTCCAAAAACATGTAAATCCTGGCCTTCAGGATTCCCTCCAACAACTTGCCCACCACCGATGTCAGGCTCACTGGTCTGTGGCTTTTCTTTACCACCTTTCTTAAATAGTAGCACCATGCTAGCCAACCTTCAGTCTTCAAGCATCTTACCTGTGACTATCGAATATACAAATATCTCGGCAAGGCGGCCAGCAATCACTTCCCTAGCTTTCCACAGACCTCTAGGTTACATATAATCATGTCCTGGGGATTTATCCACCTTTGTGCATTTTCAGATATCCAGCACCTGTAATATGGACATTTTTTTTTCAAGATGTCACCATCTTTTTCCCCACATTCTATATCTTCCATGTCCTTCTCCACAGTAAACACTGATGCAAAATCCTCGTTTGGTGTCTTCCCCCATTTCCTGCGGTTCCACACACAGACTGCCTTGCTGATCTCTGAAGGGCCCTATTCTCTCCCTAGTTACCTTTTTGTCCTTAATGTATTTATAGAATCCCTTTGGATTCTTCTGAACCCAAAGGTGGGCGGCACGGTGGCACAGTGGTTAGCACTGCTGCCTCACAGCGCCTGAGACCCGGGTTCACTTCCCGCCTCAGGCGACTGACTGTGTGGAGTTTGCACGTTCTCCCCGTGTCTGCGTGGGTTTCCTCCGGGTGCTCCGGTTTCCTCCCACAGTCCAAAGATGTGCAGGGTCAGGTGAATTGGCCATGCTAAATTGCCCGTAGTGTTAGGTAACGGGTAAATGTAGGGGTATGGGTGGGTTTCGCTTTGGCGGGTCGGTGTGGACTTGTTGGGCCGAAGGGCCTGTTTCCACACTGTAATGTAATCTAAAAATCTAATCTATCTCATGTCCCCTTTTTTGCCCTCCTGATTTCCCTCTTAAGTATACTCCTACTGCCTTTATACTCTTCTAAGGATTCACTCGATCTCTGCTATAAGCCTCTTCCTTTTTCTTAATCAAAAATTCAATTTCTGTAGTCATCTAGCATTTGTTTATAGTGATTAAAAGTGAATTTGAATTAGAGAACAGTCCTGGACTAATGGGAGCCCAGGCACTGTCTTCAAATGACTGACCACCTGCCCTCCCTCTCTGCCCCTACACTTTCCCTGGAGTTCTACACAGGGTGGGCCCTAAACCACCCTCCTTGGCCAGATAATCTCTCCAACATTGTCCTGGACAGGGCAAAGGTGGAATCTGTCAAAAAGTTGCAGTAAAAAGGTGTGTGTGTGCGCATGCGTGTATGCTATGTAGAGACACCCCCTCAAAAAAAAAAGGTGGCGGCAGCAGCAGCAGTCTTGAGGTGGAGTTGGGGAGGGGAGGGGAGGGGGGCCAGTGTTGGATGGGGTTGGTTGGGGGTTGGTGTTGGATAGGGTTGTGGGATGGGTGGAGCT
Source organism: Chiloscyllium plagiosum (assembly GCF_037043375.1). Taxonomy (NCBI): domain Eukaryota; kingdom Metazoa; phylum Chordata; class Chondrichthyes; order Orectolobiformes; family Hemiscylliidae; genus Chiloscyllium; species Chiloscyllium plagiosum. The sequence goes on from NW_028270156.1 coordinate 61,052,873, forward strand.
GTGGCTCGCACATGGTGTGCTGCTGCACAGTCTCCTGAACTGGGAGCAGACTTAACAGAAAACTCCAAGCCCCAGAGTAAATGTATTTAACCAATTAACCGAATTATCGATTATCCTAATGAAATAGTGCAGCCCATCTCGTACAGATAATCAAGGTTCCTCTAACATCAAAACTGTCCCTAAACTCCCACATCAGACAGGAAGAGCATATCACTGTACTCCAGGCTATCTTTGCTCCTTCACAATCTTCAGACCCAGAAACTGGCACCGTCTTATTGCTCTAAAAAATACTGCTCCAGGCAATCTTAATACTTATGGTTTATATGGTTAAAATGTAATCAAGAGACCGATCTCAAGAAAACATATAATCAAGAAAGCACCTGCTCTACTCATTATTGTAGATTTACAGCAAGGTTATACTTTTACTCCAGTACATCTTCTAGATGGTACACCAAACACAAATTGTGGAGGGTGTGACTGTTTAAAGTTGGTGGATAGACTTACATTGAAGTGAGCTCCTTTGTTCCAGAAAAGTGGAACATTTTCCATTACATTCCTGACTTGTTTCTGGAAGATGAGACAAAAGTGTTTGGGTGTCAGAAGGTGAATTCCTCACCACACGATTCCCAGACTCTGACCTGCATTTGAAGCCATGGTATTTAGACAGCTGTTCTGGTTCAGTTTCTTGTCAGTAGTGGGTCCCTGATGGTGATAACGATAGTGAATTCGAAGATGGTTTGAGTCCCTCGTGTTGAAGATATTTATTTCCCTGAACATGTGTGCAAACCTTTACTTTATCTCTGGAATTTAACATCTTTCTCAGTGTTTGAACCAAGAGTATTGTCAGGTCTGGAGCCAGACTTAAAGAGAGTATTAGTGAGCAAATTATTGGTGAGGAATTACCACTTGACTCTGCTGTTCTATTATTTTGATTTTGATTGATGTTAAGATAATTGGGTAAATTAGATGTGCCCTTCTTGAATTGAACAGTATGTACCTGGATAATTTTCTACTTAGCTGTCAGTGCTTCAGTTGTGCTAGCACTGTTTGATTTTGGCTATTTCAGTGCTGTAAGCATTGCGGAATTATGTATGTTCAGTTATTTCTTGTTACGTGGAGCAAATGGAATTTGCTGACTGTTTCTGTGATGCTTCTCAGCAGGAGGCCAGAATGGACAATTCACTTGCCACGACTGGCAGTAAATGATTCTAAATGTTTCAATCTTCTGCTCTCAATTTCTGAGCTCCTAATAATGGGGATGGGGATATTTATGGGTCTGCAGACCCATTGGCTACTTAACGGCCTAACACTTGTGGGAACACTGCAGGAATGCTCAGAGCTTTGATCTCATCCATTTTTATGGACATGTTCGACTATCTATGATGTACTTCTGTTTAGCATGCATGTACTCCTGTGTTATAGGAGTTAGCTTATTTTTGGTATCCCCCTGCTATTCCTGACATGTTCTTCTACATTCCTCATTAAACCAGGCTTCATACTTATGATTAAGTGAGGGATATGCTGCACTATGAAGTTTACACACTGTGGTACTTAGAATTCTGTTGCTAATGGCTTAAGGCACCTCTTATATGTCCGCTTTGGAGCTGCTGAATTGTTCTAAACAATTCGGTGCAGTGCCACATAATGCAATAGAAGGTGTCCTCTGTGTCAAACAGCTTTTCTTTTCAAAAATGATTGTGCAGTGGTAATTTTTAGCAGAGTTGTCATGATGCATCTGTAATAGAATATTGAATTTGAGTTCAAAGTCTAATAATGATTTATGGAAATCATGGTCCTCCAGTGTCCTACAAAGAAGGAAAATTGCCTTCCTTCCCTAGTCTCTCTTACATGTGACTCTAAACCCATGCTCAACTGCTTTCTGAAGTGGCCAGGGTTTAAAAACTCTGGGGAGGGCCAGGGGGAGGTCCGGTTGGTTGGGGGGGGAAGGGGAATTGGATGTGCCACCTGACATTGACTAAAGGCAGTAGAAACAATAATGGCTAATGTAGCCCTAACCGCCCTACAAAGTAAAACTCTAAATACCAAATTTATGATCTGTCTCGGCCTTCTCCACACGTCCCCAGCATCACAGTTGTCAGTCTTTTGCCAATATGATTCACTTCATATGATATGAAACAGCTGGAAGTACTGGATTCTGCAAAGGCTTGGCCCTGACAGCATTCTGGCAGTAGTACTAAGGACATGCCTGCAGAACCTACCATGGCCCTAGCCAAGCTAATATAGGCAGGGGGATGGGTAAACTCTGCTGGTTTCTCATTCCTAGTACAAAAAATGTTAGTTGTGGTTGTTGGACAACTGTCATTTCAACTCCAGGATATCTGTGCAGGAATAGTGTCCTAGGCCCAACCATTTTTAGCTGCTTCATCAATTATCTTCTCTCCATAATAAGGCCAGAAGTAGGGATGTTTGCTGATGGTTGCACTGTTTTGAACAACATTTGTGACACCTAAGATACTGAAACAGGCTATTTTCAAATGTAGCAAGATCTGGACAATATCCAGGTTTGGACCGACAAGTGGCAAATAACATTTGCACCATATTCACACACATGCCAGGCAATGACCATCTCCAAGAAGAGAGAATTTAACATTGCCACTTGATGTTCAATGTCATTACCATAGCGGAATTCCCACTATCATCATCCTAAGGATTACCATTGACCAGAAACTAAACTGGACTACGCATATCAATACTGTGTCTGCAAGAGGGTAAGACTAAGTCTTAGGAGTCTTGCATCAAGTAAGTCACCTCCTGACTCCTTGCCAATCGTCCATAAAGCACGGATCATAAATTTCATGTAATAATCTCCACTTACCTGGATAGGTGCAGTAACACTCAAGAAGCTTGATGCTATCCAGGGCAAAGCCTGCTGGAGTGGCACCACATCCACAAATTTCCTCCTGCATCAACATTCTGCGACAGTAGTATGTGTCATCTACAAGATGCACTGCAGGAATTCAATAAGTCTCCTTCGACAACCCCTTCCAAACCCATAATCACTTCCATGTAGAAGGAGAAAGGCAGCAGATACAATGCAATGCCACTCACCATCTTGACTTATAGTAAAATTTGCCTTTTCCTCAGTGTGCTGGGTCAAAATCCTGAACCTCCCTGATGGTATTTTGGTATAATCTACACCAAATGGACTGCTCTGATTCAACAAGACAGCTTATGACTGCCTCCTCAAGGACAACTAACAATATGTAATAAATTCTGGCTTCGTCAACAATGCCCATATCTAATGAATAAGTAAAAAAAAGCTCAGAATTACTAATGCAGTAATTACTAGTTACCAGTAGATTAGTTATTGCGTCATTTTCTGTTTGTGCTAAGGCTTTCCCATTTATATTGCACGAACAAGATTTCAGCAGGATCTCTTTACGGAATGTGTAAACTCTATTTGAACTATTATCTGGAAGATGGCACCCACAACAATGAGGCATTGTCTCAGTGACACACTGAACTGCAAGTGCATTATTTCATCCATGCACAGATGGTGCAGATTTGCATCTGAAATTTTACCAAAATCGGCATGTAGATTTTGTTGTGCTGAAAATGCCGCTTTGGCTTCTGAATGTAGCCTGCAAACAGTCATATCGCAACTTGCGGAAAACAGATTGCATGTTGGTACATTTTAGTTTTCAGCCACTAGCAGTTTAGGCTGGAACTAGAGATTGAAAATTCAAATCCTGGAGGATTTTATTGCCCCAGCAATAAATGTACTATGTTAATTTTCCTGTGCTTACTGCCAGTGCATTTGGAGCAAAGTGGATAAAGGGCACACCAAAGTAACCATTGAATCATGAGTTAGTTTGTGAGAAGAAAAGGAGATGGCATTATATATAAAAATAAACTTTTATTTGAGTCCTTGTTGTTTGGATGCTTGACAAACTTGTGCTATATCTTTTTTAAAAAAGTTTACTTCAGGCTACATTCAATCAGATAAAATGACACCAGTATTAATGTCACTTAATCATGTATCAGGAAAGGTAATCTTTACTGATGTGTTTCTGAAAACATTACATGATATCTTAATTTTCTTTCTCCAGACTGTTCAGGATGGTCGCCAATTCATGAAGTTTATAGATCCTAAACTTGGTGTTCCCTTACCAGAGAGGGACTATGGTGGGAACTGCCTTATCTTTGATCCAGGAAATAAGACTGACCCATATCACAACATATGGGTGAGACTGATTTGTATTTCTAAATTGCTGTATTCTTTCTCCTTCCAAGTTAGTGGAAATGATTTGCAGTGATGAAATTGAGTTACATTTCAACTCTTGGAGTGCCCCATCTCATATTTTCAATTCTTTATTTTCAATCCCCATCTTTCATTCTTTAAAAGTTACTAACTAAACTGTTTAGCAGTTAGGTTCCAAGAGTGCTGGCAATGCTCTGATAGTTGACCTCAGTGAAACTGCCTTTGCTTGCTTGAGCTGAAGCAGGCAGTTGTACCATGGTGGGAAGCAGTGTTGAAGCACAGTGGATGCTGATGTTGCCCAAAGGGTGAATGTAAATCTGAATGTTCAAATGCTGAAGTTTTATCCATCAATGAGGCCTTTTCCAAACTTCTAGACCTACAAAAATCACCTGAAATAATAAATCAGCAAGTAACAACTGCAACTTAAATATATTTAAAATTCACCATGATTCAATTCCTATAAAAGCTTTCATACCATGAGCTACATTAATTTGTCAAATGTTTGATCAAAGAGGTAGGTTCTAATAGACACCTTTAAAAGTAGCAAGCGAGCCTGAGAGATGCAAGAAAGAAATCCTAGAATATCTGGCCAATTGAAGACCCAACTGCCAGTGATAAGACAGAAAAAATTGGGGATGTTTTAGATGTCATATTTGGAGAAGCAGTGAGATCTCAAAGAGAAAAAAGAATCCATATTGGGATGTGAAAACAAGGTTGAAAATTTTAAAGCAAGTGTTTTTGAGCCATGGAACAATGTAGATCAGCAAACGCAGGTCTGTTGATAAATGGGACTTGCTTCGATTGAAGGTAGAAACAATGTATCTGAGCTCAAGTTTCCAAAGGGTGCAAGCTAGGAGGCTAACTAAGGCTGCATTGAAATGACTGACCATAGCAATATCAAAGTGGATGGCTCAGTGGTTACCACTGCTATCTCAGTGGCAGGGACCCAGGTTAGATTTAATCCTTGGGTGACTGTCTGTCTGGATGGAGTTTGCATGTTCTCCCCATACCTGCGTGAGTTTCTTCCGGGTGCTCCGGTTTCCTACCGTGATCTCACAGATATGTGGTTAGGTGGCTTGGCCATCCTAAGTTGCTCATAGTGTTCACGGATGGTTAGGTTAGGTGGATTAGCCATAGGGAATGCAGGTTTACAGGGGAGTGGGTCTGGTGGGGATGCGCTTCAGAGATTCAGTGTGGATTCGATTGGCCGAATGGCTCGCTGCCACACTGAGGATTCTATTTTATGACTCAAAGCTTGGAAGAGTATTTTAGTAGCAAATGAGCCAAGAAACATGCAGAGATGAGAACTGGTACAGAGCTGTAAGTAGGCGGCTTTCATTTTGCCGAGGATATGGAATTAAAAAGTTGATCTTTGGGTTAAAACATTTGTAAGGATCTAGATAAGCCAGTCACCTTGGGTTAAGGAAGGAAAATTGACCAGGATTGTTGCATCTCTAATTGGTATTCAGAAATCCAATTTGGAGAATAGGATATAGGAACTTCAGGTGAGGGCATATTTGGACCCTGACTAAACTTACTCCAGACCCTACACTGTAGAATACAACCTGTTGAAGGCAGTAATTATTGCCAGAGTTGCAGCATTAATACGATCACTTTGGTAAAGAAGCAGCAAGCTTCAGAGCAAACCTCAATGAACAGTTGATATATTTAGTAAGGGTGTAAGTTACCACCCACAGGAACTTCTCCCTTTACCAGCTTTTTACTCAGCATGTGTGGCTGGAGGGCATTGGTTTATTTGATTAATGCTGTTTTAAAGTATCAAAGCTCTCAACGCTCTATTTAACAGGAACAATGGCTTTGAAGCTTCTCTAGGAAGGAAATATCATGGTTTAATTTTAAACATCTGTTAGTGAAGGTTGAATGTCCATTTATTATTCAAATGCTGTTTATAATTTACCCTTTATATTTTGAAATGTAACAAGCGGGTAGCAAAACTATGTCTGGTCAAGAATGGATTGCAGTTTGATTTTTATGTATTTTCTATCTACTTTTTTCATCCTTCCCACAGAGTGATTAACCATTTCTAAACAAGAAGCTAAATAGGCTATCTTGAGGACTTCATGTGTAGCTTTGTAATTTCTTCACCTTGCCCTCATTCAAGTGCCCTTTTTGAGTACTTTTCAATAATTAGGAATTCACTCTGCATGGAGTTTAAAACCATTATTCATTCAGTCCATTTGTACTGTGTAGCCACAATTACTTGGCTTTAAATGTTTGTGGTCCAGTCTTGGTGTTCTATTGCTTCTGTAAACATAAGCAGTAAAGTTAGATACTGCTTATGAGATTTATGAAATCTATTCTTTTTTTTTTCTCCTCGGAGATCGATCAGTGAGGTAAAGTAGCTTTTTTAAAAGGCACATTGAGACTATTACAAACAATGGTAAAATTAATTTTAGTCAGTTAATTGGTGAAGGGTCAAGTATTTTGTATACTAAAACTTTGAAATCTGAAGTTTTAATTCAAGGCTTTCCTTCAATACTTGAATTTTATTTCTTGTATTTTAGGATAAATTGGATGGATTTGTCCCAGCTCATTTCCTGGGCTGGTATCTTAAGGTGAGACAAGAACTGGATCAGCTTTCCTTCATGACTATCTTGCAAGTTATTAAAGCCCCATGGTGTTCTCATCATCACTTATGTTGCAGATATGCTATTAAATTCTTATCTACAAGCATTCAGATGACAGACTAACAATTATGTTTCTTGATTTTAGTCTTTTAGCACTACATTTGCTAAAGAGATGTCTTAACTGATTGCAAGTATAAATACATTTCCAAAAAAAGTCAAGTGGGTAATCCAGACAATTTACAAGCTGCACACACTATCATTTCACAGCATTGCTTTAAAGGTTTGGCCTTTAATCATGACTAAGTGGTTTCGACGATAGAATTTAAATCCATTGGGGTCGCCCACGTAGCTTTGAATCCTGCCATTTTAGGTTATAAATGTTCCTGATTTTAACCTGGAAGATTAGCTTTGTTTAGAGGATTGTGTGGCACAGTGGTGATGTTACTATCTCTGAGCCAGAAGGTCCCAAATGTTCCCAAGGTATGTAATAAAATCCCTGAACAGGTTGATTAGAAAATGTCAAGCAACATTGATTTTTTTTTTATTGACTGCCAATATTTAATTAAATATCATCTTTCTTCTTTAGTCTTAAACAGGGTAACACTGCATGCTATATACATCTTAGAATCAAAAAGAAATAAGTGTAGGAGACTCTGGCTCAAAGAATCTGGGATTCTTTGAATGTGCTATTTGATTAGTCCCACGCCCCTGATTTTTCTCTTACATCCCTGCTAATTTTTGACCTAACTTCATAAACCAACCTTTTCTCCATGTGTTTTGTTAAGATTCTGTAATATACAGAGTTAAAACTAATAACTGATCTATTCTCATATCCCAATTTGTGGAAGTGAGTTCTACATGTCAGGCAGATTTTGCATGATTTGTTTCCTAATTTCTCTTCTGTATCGCCTGACTCTGACTTTAATAGTATGTTCCTTGCCGTAAATTCTGCATTTGCAGTAAAAGGTTTTCATTTCTCTCTCTACCTTTATCAATTTCTTTTAGAATCCCAGACCTCAACCTTCTACAAGTGCTTGTAGCGCTGCTAAATTTGCGCACTACTTTTTCTGGGCCAATATCTGATTTTTGTGTTGATGACATACCTAGATATTGAAATGACGTACCCTTTGTGGTAATTGCTGTCAACTGGCTAAGAAGATTTGAGGTCCTTAAAGTCATAACTGCATTGTTAGTTTGCACAGTCATTCACTATCTCTTGCAGCCTCGTTCTTCAGGCCTGAAAGAAATATGCTTCTTTTAACTATGTAAATGTAATGGAAAAATCAAATGTTCATAATTAGTTTTTTTAGGATCAAATGCCAGATAATTATATCTTTTTTCTTTCTGTCTAGACACTAATGATTCGAGACTGGTGGATGTGTATGATAATTAGTGTGATGTTTGAGTTCCTGGAGTACAGTCTGGAGCATCAGTTACCTAATTTCAGTGAATGTTGGTGGGACCATGTACGTATTTGTACAAATACCTGCCCTGTGCCAATTATTATGTGCCAATGCACTGAACAATATTTTAGTTGTGCTCACTTAAATAATAATTTCATTTTTATAAACAATTAGATTAAAAAGCATTTGCAATAAGGGAAGGTTTGATATTTGTATTAGGAAGAAGGCAAGCTTTCAATAAGTTAGCCAAAACAAATAGCTGGAGAAACTCGGTAAGTCTGGCAGCATCTATGGAGAGACAGAGTTAACACTTTGGCTCCAGTGATTCTTCTTCAGAACTCTCAATATTTGACTTGCATATGCATTATAATTTTGTTTCTACAGTGCAGCTTGTGTGCTGGAAGGCTTCGTGAGTCTCTCGATAATAGGATAGAAAAGAAAATGTGAACACTGAGTAGGAAGGTGAAGGGGGAGAATGGAGAGTATTGGAGTACAGACTAAAAGTGGAAGGAAGATTTTTTTTGAATGATTTTAAAAAGAAGGTAGCAAGATAATGTACAATGGGCAAGGGCAGAAAGTAGCTGCACACCAACTCAATGAATAAATGCTAATTCTGAAGTAGCCGGGGATAGAACAAGAAGCAGTACTGTGTTTCCCGAGTATGGGGTAAGGCAGGAAGACAGCATCACAATTTTGAGACTGGATGTTGAATGAATGCAGTTTTAAGGGAGTAGACAAAGTTGTGGCAGGGGAAGTACATTAGTCATACTTGCAGAAAAAGAATTAGAATAAAGGGTTGGTTAAGTAATAGGAAGCAGAGATTAGAAGTAAACAGGTTTTTTTGAATTGGCAATTTGTAATTAGAGTATAACTTTTGTAATCTATATTGGGATCTCAACTATTTACAATCTATATCAATGATTTTGAGGATTGAACCAAATGTGTGTAAATAAATTTGCTGATAAGCCTAAGATGGGTAGAACAGTAAGGTAGCAAGAAGAGATGAAGAACTCAAAGGGTTAATCATAGTTTTGGTGATTCAGCAAAAGTTTAAGTAAAATATGGGAAAATGTGAACTTGTCCACTTTGGCAGGAAGAATACTTTGGCAGGGGTTTGCACATTCTCCCCGTGTCTGTGTGGATTTCCTCTAGGTGCTCCGGTTTCCTCCCACAGTCCAAAGATGTGCAGGTCAGATTAATTGACTGTGCTAAATTGCCCATAGTGTTAGGTGCATTAGTCAGAGGGAAATGGGTCTGGGTGGGTTACTCTTCGGAGGGTTGGTGTGGGCTTGTTGAGCCGAAGGGCCTGTTTCCACACTGTAGGGAATCTAATCTTAATACAAAGGCTATTGTTTAAATAGAATGATATTGCACAACTCCGTAGTACAGCGAAACAACTGGAACAGCAAGTGACTAAGAAGGCAAATAGAATTTTTTGTTTATTGCAAGGGATGAACTATAAAATAAAGGAAGTTTTATTACAGCTGTGCAGGATCTCAGTAAGATCACATCTGAACTACTGTGTCCAGTTTCAGTTGTCTTATTTGAAACGGCTATGTTTGCATCTGAAGAAGTTTATATAAAAGTTCACTTTACTCATTTCTAAAATTGAAGGGATTATCTTATTTTTAAAAAAGGTTGAATAGCTTGGGCCAATACCCATTTGAGTTTTGAAGAATGAGAAGTGAACATGTTGAAACTCAAGATTGTGGGGGCACTTGATAGGGTGGATACCAGGCAGATAATGCTTTGTGGAAAAGACCAGAACTAGGGAATACAGTGTAAAAAATAAAGTACCTCCCTTTTAAAATGAAGAAAAATATTTTCTGTCAAGAGACTTAGTTTATGGAATTCTTTTCTCCAAAGACCATAGAGGCTGGGTTTTCATTCAAAGTTGCACTAGATAGATTTTCGAGAGACCAGAAAGTTGAGGGCTGTAACAAGGCAGTCGGGAATGTGAAGATGAGATTACAAACCAGATCAGCAATTAAGAGACAAATGGCCTATTCCTACCCCAAGCTCCATGTTGTTTTGTCCTTTTTGACTTTGATAAATGTCGTCCTACTGAACTGGACTAGATTGAGTATGGGGTTGAGAAAGTAAAGTTTGGAATACAATGGCAAGAGGAATAGAAGTGGTGGGAGAACAAGAGCTGGTCACTTATGCACCTGAAAAGCTACCACCTGTACGTATATGAGCTGAGGAAGAGTTCAGGAAGCAACAGCAGAGATGAGATGAGGGAAGCTGTACTTAAGTAACATGCCAGAGGAAGGTAACAAAGTCAACCATCAGTAACATTACTTCAGTTTCTTTTGAGATTCAAAATGGAGGATGAGATGTGAGGAGGTTGAAGATATTTGTAATGGTGAAAAATGGTTTGGAGTGTAGTAAATTCTGCTGGCCACGGTGAACTTGCAGTCGAGTGCAGTTTTGTCCAGAGAAAATGACAGTTCTGTTTGTGATGATGCAGTTAGATCTGATAGGAAAGAGATGGGCGAGTTGATCACCAAATTCGTTTTGAGTTTAGAAAGAAAGCCATACTATAAGATTTACCAAAGCATTTGCAATCTACTAAGTACATTTGAAATCTAGTTGTGGCAGCCAATTTTCATACACATTTCACCAAATGGCAATGAAGTAATGACTAGTTAAGCTGTGCTAGTTGGTTGACAGGTTAATTATAACTAACATCCTGCTACCATATTCATTATCCTTAAAATCTCCTGGCCACCCAAACCTTCAGATTACTTCTATCCACATACAAAAAAAAAATGCTGGTCACTCATTCCCACTACTATTGATACAGTGCTATGGAATCTTTTACTTCCATCTGGGAGGGTTTAATGCGTCATTTAGAAGGAGGTACTTCCAAGGAATCCCCCCTTGATACTTCACTGAGTTGTTACCTGAAATATATGACCTAATAATATTATTGCTAGATGATTAATCCAGAGCCTGTGGCCGGGGGTGTTGTTGCTGGGTTCAAATTCTGCCTTAGCAGGTGGTGGAATTTGAATTCAAAAGAATGGAATTAAGAGCCTCAGTGATCATGAAATCATTGTCAATTGTTGGAAGAACCCATCTAGTTCACTAACGTCCTTCAGGGAAGGAAGCTGTCATCCTTACTTGGCTTGGGGTACATGTAACTCCAGGCTTTCAATGATATGGTTGACTTTAAACTACCCTCTGGGCAATTAGAGATGGTCAATAAATGCTGGCCTTGCCAGTGATGCCAAAATCCCATGAATGACCAAAAAAACTGTTTGGATTAGCACTTGAGCCACAAACCTTCAGAATCCAAGACAAGAATGTTTGTTCGTGTTTAAGCTTGCTGACTGTATAGAATAAGCCATGTTTCCTTCTTTTCCCTACCATTGTAGAAAGTTCGTAAATTTGTACTTATGTTTGCAGTGGATAATGGATGTCTTTCTATGTAATGGATTTGGAATCTATTGTGCAATGAAGACACTAGAGTGGCTTTCGATGAAACCATATCACTGGCAAGGACTCTGGAACATTCACTCTTACAAGTAAGTGAATCTAGTTGTTAAGGCATGACAGGTGGGGTCAGTTCTGTGCAAATATATCTTTTCATTATCCAATGCACATTAAATGCATTGTATTTCTTTGTAAATATATCAGAGAAGGAATAAATTTCTTGCTGAGGACTGTTTTAGGAATTTTTAACTATCACTTGTGCAGAGTAATAACACTTACACAGATACTTGAACATCAACTACATTTCAGCGAATGCCTTTAATCCTCAGGTGTGACTATTGTTAATTATTGTGGTTGCTCTCCATATTATAGAAGGCACAGTTGGTTTAAGGAACTGACAACATTGTGGACCAGGCAAGTGTATGTTGAAGAATTCTCTAGCATGTTGAAGATAGTAAATGCTAAAAGCTGATCCTTTGTGCATACAAACCATCAGTTAACAATTTAAGCATTGTAATTGGCATTCATTTCCGTTTCAGTGGTTTACAAAGTATGCCACAAGATTGGAAGTCATCTGTATTAAGCATTCAAATCATTTGGAAGACGAGACTGTAACTAATCAAATGGTATTTGCTTGTGTATTGACTATTAGAATAAGAAAACACAAGAAGTGGTAACATGGTGGTTATGCTATTAAGTTAATAATACAGGGGTGTGGACGAATGTTCTGGAGACAGGAGTTCGGAACCATGACAGCTATAAACGTTAAGTTTAATTAATTAAATATCTGGAAAAGAATTGCTTTCAGTAATAGTGGCCATGAAACTATTGATTGTTGTAAACTTAGTGATGCCACAGCACGGGACTTCGTGCTTGCCAAACAGAGAAAGCGATATGTCAGCAAACAGAATTAAGTGAACATACAATCAACAAATCAGGTCATAGCTCTTCAGTCCTGCTAAATCCAGTAATGGACAATTAAGCCATGAATTTCCCCTTAGTCAATAACAGTGGAACCTGGCATGTGATTCCTCCTGAGAGTTCTGCAATCACCAATGCCAGTCTTCAACTAATTCAATTTCAACATGTTTGAACATGCTGGATACCAAAAATGTATAGTGCTCCAGAACTAACCAAGATGCTCGCCAGTGCTTGATTGGGTTCCACCAGGGCCACTCAACTCCAGACCAAATCGCAGCCTCCACTTGCTGAGGTTTTAGCTTAAAAGGTAGATGTGATTGTTGAAGGTCAGTCATATCTGTCCCAAGACACTGGACCTAGAGCACTGCTCTGAGGAACTCTAGTCATTTTCATCTGCTTCATCACAGCCCTTCTTTCCAACATGAAATTTAAAATAGGAATGTTTGCTGATGATTGTGTGGTGTTCAATACTGTTTGCAAGTCCTCAGAATGAAGCAGTCCATCACTGTCTGAGCATTATTTAGGCTTGGATTGATGTGTGACAAGTGCCTCACAACCGCCAAGTAAAAACATATTCAACAATGCAGGGTTGTCTAATCACAACCCTTGTTGTTCAGTGGCATTACCATCAATTAATCCCCAGCATCAATCCCCTGCCACTCCCCAATGGCAAAAACGTAGTTAAACCAGCCATGAGAAGTACTACCTACAAAGAGCCGTTTGGGGCCTGGATAGTCTGCAGAGACTCACCTGTGTCCTGACTGCTAAAAGCCTGTTATGCACCTATAAGATGCATGTAAGGAGTGTGGCAAAATACTGTACCCTTACGTGGTGAGCACAGTTCCTATAATATTCAAGAGAAAGCAGGCATTTTGAGCACAAAACAGCACTCAGTCCACCATCTTCAACTTTTACTTTCTTTGCCACTGATACAGAGTAGCAACAGTGTGTACCATCAACACATGCATCATAGCAGTTCATCAAGGCTCATTTGAAAGCACTTTCCAGACCTTAGCCACCAACAAGCCCGTTAAAAAGACTAATTATATACTCAGAGTATTCGTTATCGGTATATTTATTTACCGTTTATCCACACAAAAATGGAATAAATCTACAATATAAATTGCAGTGTCTAAGTTTTTTTTAATAAAGAGGAGGTTTCTAGGCCTTAACTATGTGTTAGTGAGTATTTTGGGCTTTTTTCCCCAGCCATACTGTAATTATTACAATTATAATTGTATTTCTTTACATTAGGGGTTTGTTCTCTGAGTTAACACAATGGTTGCAATTTTTGGTAAATGTGGAATTATCACATGTAATAGTAAAAATGGACTGAGGAGTGGGTATGGTGACATTTTTTGTTTATCTTGTAGAAAATTGATTCAGTAGACTCTGAAATTTACAGAGTCAGGCATTAAGTCAATACTCCAAGAGGAGTTTCATTCCCATCTCAAAAAAAGTTCTTATACAGAATAATTATGGTGAGGAAGAAAGCCCTCTGGCTGTTCTGTATTGGCTTTCCAAATGAACATCATCTGACTTTTTTTTCCAGTAGCCCTGCAAGTTATTTCTATTTAAGTAATCATCTAATGCCTTCTTGAATGTCTCATTAAAGCTGCTACTTCCACACTTTTAGGCAGTGCATTCCAGAACCAAACCACTCTCTGTGAAATGTTTTGTCTGGTATCATATTTTTATTTAATGCAAATGATTTCAAATATCTGTCCTCTCACTCTTGATTGTTTCACAAGTGAGAGCTGCTTCTCCCTGTCTACCCTGTCCAGACCTTCCATGAATTTGAAACTTTCTATCAAGAGTCCTCTTGATCACCTTCTACCTAAGCTAAAGAGTCTAACATTTCCACTCTATCTTCATAATCGCACCTGTATAGGTTGAGTGTAACTCCACTTTGTGCCCCTATTTATGAATCCTAGAATAATGTTTGCTTTGTTAACCACTATACTCTACTTGTCCTGCCATTTTTAATAACTTGTGTACTTATACATACAGGTCTGTTTGTACACGCACACTCATTTAGTGTAGTACACTTTTATTTTATGCTGTTTCTCCATGTTCTTTGTCAAAATTTAACACTTCTCTGTATTAAATTTCATCTATCACCTATCTATCCATTCCATCAAGTTGTCAATGTCCTTTTTGAAGTTCTGTGTTGTCTCTCTCCCAGTATCCAATACTTTCAGGTTTATGTGTCATCTCCAAACTCGAAATTGTCCCCTTCACTTCTTAATATAAATCAAGAGTTCCAATCCAACATCTGAGGAGCTCCAATACAAACCTTCTTTCCGCCTGGACAATATTCACTAAGCATTACTCTATTTCCTATCTTCAGTTAGCATGATTATTGTCCTTTTTATTCCATAAGCTAAAACCTTCCTTACAAATTTATGTGGCATTGTTTCACGTGCCTTGGAAATCCATGTCCACCACACAACAACATTATCCTTATCAATCACTTTAAAGTACTCCAACAGTTCGCTAAACAGCATTTTCCCTTAAGAAATCCCTCATTAATTTACTCTCGTTTGTTCATGTGACTATTAATTCTATCTCAAGTTATTGCTTCTAAATGTTTCCCCACTACTGAAATTACTGATTGGCCATAATTGTTTGGCTTATCTTTACAATTGTTTTTGAACAAGGGCATAATTTTTTCAATTTTCCAGTCCTCTGGCACCACTCCATATCCAGGTAAGGCGGAAAGATTATTCCCAGTATCTCTGCAATTTTCATTCCCACTTTTTTCAATATCCTTAAATGCATCTTCTCTGTTCCGAATCAACCTTATTAACTCTATGTACCAATAGCTTATCCAATGTCATCTCCTTATCAATTTGAACCCTTCTAGTGATTAGATTTCCTTCTCTATTATGATGGCTTGGTAACATCATTTGTGATGAAAACCGATACAAAATATTCATATCAGACCTCAGCCATGCTGCCTGTCTCCATGCGTAAATCTCCTTTTTGGCTGCTAAACAGCCCTGCTCTTCCTTACCCACCCTGTTACTGTTTATGTGCCTATAAAAGACTTCAGGATCCCCCTGTCTTTTAGCTGCAATTTTTTTGTGTTTTTTTTGTTTTCTTTATTTGTTTTATCATCTCCCTTCTGAACATTTTTATATTCACCTTCGTTCTCAATTGTATTTTCTGCCTGATACATGTCTTAAGCAAACATTTTCTTGTTTATATTAATCTTCATCTCCTTTCACATCCTTGAAGCTCTGAATTTCCTTGACCTACTTTTCAATTTTGAGGGAATATACCTTTTACTGTGTCAGACCCGAACTTCTTTAAAGGTAGCCTGTTGTTCAGCTGCAGTTTTTCCTGTCAACCTTTGGTTTCAGTCTAAATAGCCCAATTCAATTCTTGTCCCGGCAATGTTGGCTGCCCCTATTAATTATTCTTACTTTGGATTATCTATTGTCCTTTTCCACTGTCATCCTGAATTCTATCATGCAATGATCACCATTTCTTCTGCATTCTCATCCCATTACTATCAACTGTTGATTATGTCCATAAAACTAATGTGTCATGTACACCTGGAGCAAGGAAAGGACTTAATGATGCATTATACTTTAGTTGCACTTGAATCTGAAATGGGAACAGAAAAGGCAAGAAGTATAAAATTTTACCAGTTAATTGTTGAGACGTTTTCTTTCAGTCGGTCTCACGTCTGTTTTCTGGGAAAATGTGCAGCAGATTTAATTAAAATGAATTGGCAGAAGTGCTGAATAGTGAAGATTTATGGCTTGATTTCACAGTGCTACTTATTACTGGTTGAATTGCAAGATTGCTCAAGAAAATTTAGAACTTTGCAGTTGAAAAGTATGCACAGATAAATTTATTTCAAAACCTATTCCAATTAATTGCATTAAAGATTTATTGTTTGAAACCCCATTATTGTAGAATCTGATTAGTTGGAACACCAGTACATTTTTAGTATTTAGAGTTTATATACAAGTACATATATTTTGCAATGTGTATCTTATATGCATGCATCTGAGTCTCCCATTCTACTGCTTACTATGAGTTAGAGGATGTTGTTTTATAGGAGTGAGATCATTAAATACCATGTTGTAAAGCTGTATGCATGTCTGTGCTACGTTTTAAGATGTGGTAACCTTTTTGAAATGAATGATGGATTCACTTACAGGTCAGGTTGCAGATGAGAGCGCTGGGGTTGATTGAATGGCAAGTCAATTAACAAGTTGGAGACCATTTGGAACCAGAATGTTGTTGAAGAGAAGGAGCTGAAATGCATAGCATTTTAAGAATGCTTTGCATCTGAGAAAAAGAGCCAATGCAGGAGGTAGAGAGTGTAACTTATCCTAATTGTAAGAACCATTTCTTTTGAAAAGTTGGAGCTTTGCTACATGTGCACCCAAGTTTGAGCTGTTGAATTATTTTTACTTCTTTCAAACTTATCTGTGGTTTTCTGTAGCTCTTAACAAGGTAGGCAGGCCTTGTTGTCAAGTGAAATGAGAAAAATGATCCATTCAAATGTTTTTGAAATAAGTGTATCACTGCATTAGTAAATCTGCCTATATTTAGAAATGAATTGAGGATGTATGATTGTTTCCAGACTTAACAGGGATAGAATTCAAACAATTTGACATCATACTTGAAATTAATCTTTATTTACTAATATACCAAACTGAGGGCAGGAAAAGGCTGACCCCACACTATAGGTCCTTATCATGTCTTATCCTCCCCTGTTCCAGCCAGGATCCCCTATCCCAAACCTTCCTCACTGACGTTTGCAGCCATTTAATCTCATGGGAGAGGAGGAGAAAAATCTGGGTCTCCACAAAGGCCAAGTACTTAAATTTTCTCTCCTGTCCTCTCAGGAGATCGCATGGTCCAATTAGTATATTTTTAAAGTTAGTTACTTATGTGATGTGATCTCTGCTCCAGCACCTCTTGAAGACATACAAAGAGTCAGCATATACCATGTAGCATGTGGTATGGTCCAGATGCTGAGAGATCTTGGAACAGAACTGCCTAAAACAGTCTATTCTTAACGGTCTTAAATTATTTAAGTGATGTCCACTGACCATAAAACTTGGAGCTGAAGTATGCCAGTCAGCCTATCAAGTCTGCTCCACCATCCAATGAGATCATAGCTGATCTGATCATCCTTAACTCCACTTTCCTGCCTTTTTCCCCAGAACCCTTGATTGCCTTACTGATTAAAATATTGGTCTATTTCAGTCGTGAAAGTGCTTTCTTGACTCAGCTCTGCCGCCTCAGTGTTAAAGAATTCTGCAGATGAATAACCTTCTGAGAGAAGAAATTCCTTCTCACCTCTGACTCATATTCTGAGATTATGACCTCTGGTCCCCCAGAATCTATTGAACTCAAGCAACCTACTGAATTCCTTAAATTTTAAAGACCTTGATTTAGCTACTTGTGGATCTATACTGCTTTGAAACAAATAGACCAAGGAACGTGACCCTACCCAAGTAAAGTGAGGTTCTTTAAGATTTGCATTTTTTTGTTCCTCTGTAGATCTTCTTCAAGGCAACTGTCACCTAACGTGCGGGTTTAAAATCAGACAGAGTACTCTAGATGCAGTGTAACCAGTGTGATCTGTATATTATCAAAATGGTGTCCTTTGATTTATTCTAAATAGTTGTATTATTACATACCTTGTTCGCTTTCGCAACAGTTTCTCCATTTTGGTCATGAGCTGTTAGTGATTTGTGCACAGTAACCCTATACCTCTATTTTCTGTGTTTTCTTTTCACTAAAAATGAAGCCATTGGCAAATGACATTGAATATAGACAATACTTGGTTCATTCCTCTAGCACACCTATATCTTTTTTGATTTCATTATAATACTTTGTCTTAACCCTTGCTCAGACTTTGGTGTCATTTGCTAATTTATTTGCTCACAACACCATTCCCCATATTGTTAATAAAGACGATGTGCAATGTTGCAGCCTAGGACCAAATGCTAGAAGATACTGCCAGTAACCTATTTCCAAGATGAAGTATATCTGCTAACTACAACTTTTGACAGTGGTATTGTCAAGTGTTTCACCTTTTTGCTAGTAGCAAAAAATGTGATCTTATGAAACAATCTAGCATTGGGTCATGGGAAAGCACAGTTTGGGCAAGGGAAAAATAAAGGATTTCATGCTGAGTGCTTCTGAACTGAAATTGATGATCACTACAATTTTGCAAAGACCTTTCTGGCGTCTAGGTATACTGATTGCTAACTTCTTATTCCATGTCCTCATTGGGAAGATATGCCAACTGTTTAGAATAAATTGTGGAAGATCAATTTGATTGACTTGTGCTTACAAGTACTTAACAGTAAGATTTCCTTCCTTTTAAAAAGACACAAATCCAATGTAGTAAAATAACATTGTTCCATTGTATAGTGTGATACTGTCTATTCAACTTTCCATCTCTTTCAATTTTTTTAGGAATGGAGCAGCTTTACTAATCTAGAAACAGATTTGTTCAATATTCCTTATACATAAAGACTCACTTTTAATCGTGTACTTCTTATACTTTGCACTTTGTATTTTTGCTGAGGAACATTAGGCACCTTAAAATCCAGACCATGTAAGTCTTTGTGTTGTACACATCTAGTATGTCATAATTTCACAGATGTTTCCTATCCATGAGAAGAAAGTTCATAATTAGCTCAAAATCTTCCTAGGATCCTTGCTAGAATTGTTTTTTATAATAGTTCCTGGTACAGCATTCACAGTGGAATAAGTGCTTTGAAAACCTGCAGAGCAACAGCTATAGTTTCAATTTCACTCTTGTAAGGCACTATTCCATAATATTGTGATTGTAAATGAGGTTGAATATTTTAAGACTGATCCATTTCTTCATTGCCTTTCTCGTAAGAATTTTGACCAAGTGCCTCTTGTGATCTCAGAAGCTATGAGTAGTAGTGGCCCTGTCTTGGATTTTATCCAAGATATGTATATATAGAGTGATGTCAGATCATTGTGTCTATCCTTTAGAAAAGAAAATGGTGCGACATGATTGTTCAGTAATATTATTTGCTTCTGTGACTTAGGCACTAATATATCAGCTTCATAAGGGAAGAACTTAGGGTGCATAATTTAGAAGAATAGCAGTAATGTTTTCACAGGTATGGTGGTGTTGCATTTGGAGGTGCACTGAGCTCTATTCTGTGTTAAAGCAGTGGTGAGTTGGTGGGAATTCCAATTATTCTATTATGGCTTCTCATGGCTTAAGGGAAATTGGAAAAGGTATCAATTGGACGATGCAAGGAGCATTTATCCTGATGTTTGATCCATATTGCTACCAAGAGGTCATGGTGACTGCTGAGTGAATCCTAATTCTGGCTGCATATCTTTACAATGTGTTAAAGTCTGGTGGTGTTTCTTGCTTTCAGTAGTGTTTTGAGGCAGGTAATGTCCCAGCAGTCCTTCCCTGTTCATTATTCCCAGGGATGCAATAAAGGGGCTACCTATTCCTGTTGTGTCTGTAGAAGATCAAACTATGATAACAAAGAAGGGAAACTGAATATGGGAAGAAGGGTGTGCTCTGACCCACACTAGCTTAAAACCAAGTATTTTGAAGGGCGTGTCAGTGTTTGCTCATGATATGCCTGGATGAAACAGTGGATGATGACTAAGCATTTCATGTGGCTTAGGTTACTGGTATTTGCGTCAAAGTAGATCTGCCTCAGGCGACAGATGGTGTGGAGTTGTGCATTCTCCCTGTGTTTGCATGGGTTTCCTCTGGGTGCTCCAGGTTCTTCCCATAATCCAAAGATGTGCAGGTTTTGTGAATTGGCCATGTTAAATTGCCCATAGTGTTCAGGGATGTGTAGGTTAGGTGCATTAGTCAGGGGTAAATGTAGAGTTATAAGGTAGGGAAATGGGTGTGGGTGGACTTGTTGGGCCAAATGGCCTGTTTCCACACTGTAGGGATTCTATGAAAATAGATGGAATATTTCGGGCTCAATTGTATAGATCATCCATCATGCTGAAAGTAAATGCCTATCTGACGAGGAAATTGACGACTTGAATGGTATTACCTGGAGATAGTGTGTAAGAATGTATGCGTACACTAGTGCTTGGTGCTGAATAGAATTAAGTCATAGAACAGGGAATGGATGCTGCTGAACATTTAGGCCTTGTGTTGTGAGCTTGGTTTTCCAGAGTCTGAGATTGCTTTAACTTGTTTGACTTGCAATTATGTAATGCCTTCCAAGACTTTGGGAATTACTTCAATGCCAAATAGGCAATTCATGACCTTTGAAGTTAAATCATTGCTATAATGTAGGCAATGTAGGGGCTGATGTATGCACAACAAGGTCCCACAATACACATGATAAAAGACCTGATTATAAATATTCAATGATATAGAAGAGTAGATTACCCTGTGGCTGGGATTCATATGCAGTTCATAGTCACCCTGCAAACTATTGCATTAGCATTAGCCACTGGGTGACTCGTGTGGGAACTGGAGAGATTGTCAGTGGGTTTGGAAGTGATGTGAGAGTGAGATGATGCTTCAGTGGTGGGGATAGAAGGGAGTTGATGAAATGGACAGATGAAATTTAATCTGGAGAAAAGCAGGTGATTCATTTTGTAGAAAGAGTGTGGAGAGAACCCATAACGTAAGTATTTAATAAGGAGATGCAGGAACAGAGGGTCCTGGATGTCCAGTTTTGGGCACCATACTCTATGTGAAGGAATTAGAGTGTGCAGCATATACTCAAAAAAAAAAAGTTTGCAGGAGTGAGGAATCTATTACATAGATTGGAGAAGTTAGGATTGTTCCCCTTGAGGGGAAAGAAAATTGAGAAGAGTTATGATTGATGTATAGGGGAAATAGGGAGAAACATTATTGTGAAAGGAGCGGGAATCCAAGAATAGATTGGTTATTGGCAGAAGAAACAATGGTACAGCAAATGGTTACAATAGTTGATAGATCGTAGATAGAGACATACAGCACAGAAACAGATGCTTCGGTCCAACCAGTCCATGATGAACATAGTCCCAAACTAAACTAGTATTGGCCCATATCCCTCTGAACAATTTCTATTCATGTATTTATCCAAATGTCTTTCAGATGCTATAATTGTACCCACAATCACCACTTCCTCAGAAAGTAAGTTCCACACGTGAACCCTCTGCGTAAAAAAAAAAAAATGCCCTTCATGTTTTTTTGAATCTCGCCTTAGTCCTTTTTCTGAAATTGTGATGGAAGCAGGTTCAACTGAGCTGTTTGAGAGAAAATTAATTAAATTATTATCTAGAAAGGAAAGATGTCCTTTGAGTGAATAGCTGTTTCTGAGAGGCAGGACTGACATTTTGGGCTGAATAGCTTCAGCTGTGATATAACCATTCCATGGTTCTAGGAGTGCAATGAGATTGAGTGTGAAAAATGTTGGCAAAGTTTAGGACTTGCCTCTTTTTCTGGCAATGCCATTACTACGAAAGAATGTCTGACTTTGGTGCTCATGGTCTGAAATTGAAATGAATCTCTCAGTTCCAAACCATTTCCCTAAGTTTTGAATGCAAAGGAAAATTCAAGAAAACGCAGATGACCTGCTTTAATTTTGACAAGAGTATTGAGCAGAATGTGTACAAAAGCAGTTTCCAGTCCAATGTTCATCGTTAGTCCCAAAGTGGATAGCTGCAAAGGTGCCTTCATTGTGCAAGTTTCTGATCATGTTTAGCTGTGATGGGTCACAATACACTTGAAATATAAAACCAGATTTAGCAGTAATTCAGTGCATATGTGCACCAATATTTTGTGCATGAAATGGCTAAAATCAGTTAGAAATTCTATCCATAGAGCAACACATCATGGAATCAATCAGGGAAGAACCTATTTTAGATCTTGTTTTGTGTATTGAGTCAGTTTTAATTAGTAATCTTGCAGTAATGGACCCTCGAGGAAAGAGTAGTTTTGATATAATAGAAAGTCACAATAAGTTTGAATGTGATATATAGAAGTCCAAAACTAGAGTTTTGAGCCTTAGAGAAATTAAGTCATGGAAAAGTGATCCAACAGTGGCGAAGAAAAGAAGTTAAGCTGAGTATTGGATTTAACAAAAACGCTGATTGTATTGCCAAAAATACTCAGACTTAAGATCTCCAGCAAAGAATGAACAAAAATCTAATTCTTAAAAAGTCTGAGGCAGAAACACCAAATCCAATTGGAAGAGGTTTTAAGAGTATGTCGGAGAAAAGAATAGCAAATGTAGAAGTTGGACCCCTTAAAGGTAGAGGGAAAATGAATTACAATGGAGGAGACGGATATAGTGAAGATCTTAGTTTTAGTTTCTTTGGTAGCAGTTATTGAGACGGTTTCAGCAGGGCTGGAAGGCAGTGAATCTTTCCCAGCTGTTTCACTCAGTTTTCTTGTGGATGTTTTTTTTCCTTCTGGGCTGCTAGAGTTACATGCGAGATAATTCTGTTTTCTGAATTTGCCTTTTGCCAAAGGGATGTTTATGAAATGTTACTTTATGAGAACAGTATCTATTTAGTTCCAAAATAATCTTTTATTCTGTTAAGTTTTCCAATAGAATTAAGTTATTCCAAGTTCTTCTACCTTTTGTTGTATTTTAACTATAGTGTTTGGAAATAAAAAGCGTTCTGCTTAATGTTGAGTAGTTTGTCCAATTGAATTGCATCTGGAACATAGCACCTGTCATTTACTTTTAATGTATGTTCCAGATTCCATTCAATTGTTAAAATACAACAAAAGGTAGAGGAACTTGGAATAACTTAATTTTATTGGAAAACTTAACAGAATAATTTTGGAACTAAATAGACACTGTTCTCATAAAGTAACATCCCATAAACATCCCTTTGGCAAAAGGCAAATTCAGAAAACAGAATTATCTCGCATGTAACTCCAGCAGCCCAGAAGGAAAAAAAAAATCCACAAGAAAACTGAGTGAAACAACAGCTGGGAAAGATTCACTGCCTTCCAGCCCTGCTGAAACCCTCAATAACTGCTGCCGAAGAAACTAAAATCCTGGTCCTGTGAGAGCTCAACCCCAACCATTCAGGATGTATCAGTTGTTGGGACGTTTTAAAAACAAACCCGAAGGACTCCCAAGCTGGTCACTTTGGTGGTTTAGGTAGACAGCTCGCACCTCTGCCTTAAAATTTTTCCAAAAAAAAAGACAAAATAACTTCTTAAAGTCACAGCATCATCACAGTGTAAAGGAGTATAAACAGATTAAATGAATATGATAAAATGCAAGGTTGTTGGTAAGAATGTTTAGAAAAAGGTGTTTTTAAATGAGCAACTTTAAGTATTGGTTTGCAAATAAATTTGGTTTGGAGTCCATGCAGGTACAGCAAGTGATTACATAAATTACATTATGCTCTTTACTGCAAAGGGATTGGAGTACAAAAGGAAGACAGTATGGCTGTAATTTAAGATGGCTTTGAGTAAAGTAATAAAGATTCACTAGATATGGAGAGAGATGTATTCTTTGTGGAGAGGTTTTAATGAAATTGGTCTTTACTCTTGAGTTTAGAAGAATGAGGGGTGATCTCATTGAACCACTTGAGATTCTGAAGGACACACACAGGCTATAAGCTAAGTTGCTGACTCCTGTGTCAGGAGAATCTAGAACTAGGACTCGGCCTAAGGATAATCAATAGATTATTTCAGACTTATGAGCAATTTGTACAGATTTGTGAACCTTTGGAATTAGTTGGCCCAGAGGCTATGGATGCTCTGTCTTTTATTATTTTCAGGAATTGATATTGGTAGATCTTTCAACTGTAAAGAACTGTAAAGAATATTAGGATTGGACAGAAAAGTAAAATAGAAGATAAAAACTAGCCCTAGTCTTATGTGCTGGAGCAGACTTGAGGGACCTTATGCCTATTCCTTTTTCCTATTGTTTTCATCTTTATGCAAGTAGTTTCAGGTATTTGTGTAGAAAGAGTATGGATAGAATCAATTTGCAACTGTAAAAAGATGACTGACCACAGGAGTAATACAAATGTGTCCCTTTTTTTTATTTTGTTTTTTTCCCACTCCAAACCAATTTACATTCCCATTGATCTACGGGACAAAGTTGAGTTTTGTGTTTCGTTTCAATTGGTAAATCAGAAGACCCGAGTATTTAGGTTTTGTTTTAGTACCACTGACAATGAAAGTATTGTCTATCGTTAGTCTGCTGGCATTCTCTCCTAAACTCCATGCTGCAATAGGTTTGTCTGCTGGCTTCTTCAAGATGGACATTCTGTGATTTTTCAACTTAGAGGAGCATTGATTCATTATCTGAGGGGAAAAATTGAAATAGTAGTCAGTGGAAATATTCCTCATCTGTGTTTCACCTGATGCCATGAGTGACTCTGGAGTCTGAAATTGGTGTTGAGGACTCCCGGGTCCAGTCCATCCTGACTGTCGACTACAGTGCTGTCCTGCTTATTCTATGTGTTAAAAGTAGGTAGGATATACCCAGAAATGGCGATGAAAAGTCTGGAGCATTGGCTTAAAAGTAAGAATTGGTGAGCATGGTAATGTTAGGCTGATGGTTTTCTAGTCTGTGGGATGTTCCTCCAAATTTTGGCTCAAATCTAATGATTGACTATTCAGTTGTGCCTTTATTGTGACAGGTCCCAAATGGTGTATCAGGTTTTATTGTTCTTCACCTTTTCTGTTTGGATTGGTAAAACTAAATGCTTTGCTAGTCCTATCTGAGGGCAGTTGAGAGTCACAGTCATTGCTGTGGGTCTTCAGTCACATGTACTGTACCAGATTTCCTTAGTCTGAAGGCCATTAGAGAACTGGATGGATGTTTTTTGTTATAAATGTGGATTTCAGAAGCATGATTGGATATTCTGGTATTTTGATGAATATTATTATTATTATTCCAAATTTAATAATTGAGTTTAACTTTCCACAGCTGCCATGCCAGGATATGAACTTTTACCTGGGCTTTAGTTTGTTTTACTAATTCAATAACATTAGCACTTTGCGACTGTCCCCTATTTATAAGCAGGTAATTAGTCAAGATGGTTTGGAGGTGCCGGTGTTGGACTGGGGTGGTCAAAGTTAAAAATCACACACCACCAAATTATAGTCCTCCAGGTTTATTTGGAAGCACTAGCTTTTGGAGCACTGCTTCTTCCAAATAAACCTGTTGGACTAAATCTGGTGTTGTGTGGTTGTTAACTTAGTCAAGATGAGCAGAGTGACAGAATTCTTGATTTTAATTTGATATGATTATTCTTCTCCTTCAGAGGAAAAATCAAGCGCATTGCTTTCCAATTCACGCCATACAGCTGGGTGAAGTTTGAATGGAAACCAGCCTCAAATCTTCGCAGGTGGCTGGCAGTTTGTGGAATTATTTTCATGGTAAGAAATAAGACATGTTATGTTGTAATTAGTTATGACCATTCATTTAAAATGCAATTTTGCAATCTTTCACAATTTGTATTTTTA
Organism: Chiloscyllium plagiosum; assembly: GCF_037043375.1. Classification (NCBI taxonomy): domain Eukaryota; kingdom Metazoa; phylum Chordata; class Chondrichthyes; order Orectolobiformes; family Hemiscylliidae; genus Chiloscyllium; species Chiloscyllium plagiosum. The sequence goes on from NW_028270156.1 coordinate 61,078,886, forward strand.
AAACCCATTATTTGAGGAGTTAAAAATAAGAGTGGTTTAATGTTGCATTCACTGCGGCAAATTTCACCACTTATGGAATAAGGGTCACAACAATGCTTCTTTTTCCCTCCCCGCTATTTTCTTTGCACTCCTGTGGAGAATGGATGATCTATGATTATGAGAAACTGAGAAATGGACAATTGACTGATTCGCAGTTAATCGGCTGATAATTGACTAGATAAAAGGTATAGTCCTTGCTGCAGTGATGTAGTTATGGTCAACATTGTCTTCTCAAGCAACAAAACAGCTTCACCTGTTAAATCTGATGTGAAATACTTCACAAATACAGAAATGCTGGTTTGAAGCCTCGTTATGATTAATTTTTGCTAGTCAACGTCAAACTTGGTGTTATGGATGTATATTTTTGTTAAATTTTGTAATCTATTGTATTATCCCCATAGGATAATTATTCAAAATTATGCAGCATTTGTCATCTTAGCAGTGGAAGAAAGAAGTAATTTACTTTCAAATTTTGTTGTTCTGCTTTTGAAGTACCATTGACTATTTAGATATATTCGTGCTCAGTTCTTCACTTACAGTCCCAGCAGCTGAGCAGCCCTTTCTGTGTTTTGCAGTTTTTGCTTGCGGAATTAAATACCTTTTACTTGAAATTTGTCCTCTGGATGCCCCCTGAACACTACCTGGTCTTACTACGTCTGGTTTTCTTTGTGCACGTAGGAGGTGTAGCAATGCGTGAGATTTATGACTTCATGGATGACTTGTAAGTACCTGTTGCAAATGAAAGCCCATTGAGCAATAATCTCATTAGTTTTATCCAGGCAAGTAGCAAATTAAAACCATAGACTTTTACTATTCTGTAGAAGTTTAATCACTGGTGTTCAGTCCTTGTAGTGATGTTGCTTTCAGGCTATGTTTTATTTTAAAACTTGTGTAAATTGAATTATTTTATAGAAATCTCTTTCTCTCCTCTATTGATTTACCAATTTCTCATGTGATATATATATAAGGCTCAGATTCCCCCTTATTTGTCGTATCTGAGGAGAGAACAGGATGTTGCTCACATCAGTCAGTAATCCACAACAGTTCTGATTGCAAATATCTGTGGGATCAAACACATCCCAAAGATTTCTGAGCAGTTATTCCATACACATTTGTGATATTGTGGATTGCCAAATTTCTTTAACACTTCACAAATGACTCTGATTCTTCATTTTTGACAATCTGGGCTTGAAGCTCACTCAAATTGTGATGATGCTGTGTCTTTAAGAGGTGTTTTGTTCTGGTTTCTTTTAGAACGAGAGAATGGGAGACAGGTGCTGAGCAGTTGATGAGAAGATAAACAACTTGAGTCCTTGGTTTTTTTAAAATTGCAACAATAGAAGCAGCCTGAATGGGTGTGGTCAAGCTCTCTCCGATCCAGAATATTTAGTTAGCTTTCAGCAGTTTTGTTGAGGTCTCGGCAGGGTAGGAATGCAGTGAATCTCTCCCGGCTGCTTGTCTGAGTTTCATCTCAGAATTATCTTTTGATGCTCTTTCTTCCTGGATTGGAGAACTACATGTGGGGCAATCTGTTTTCTGCATTTGCTTTTTTACCACTGAGGTGTTACTATATTGGAACAGTTACTGTTTATTAGTAAAAAATCTATTCAGTTAAGTTTTTCAATAGAATTAAGTTATTCCAAGTTCCTCTTTCCTTTGTTGTATTTTGACTATACTGTTTGAAGAAATTGTTTTTTGCTTAACATCAAGTAGTTTGACCAGTTGAATTGCATCTGGAATATAGCACCTCACATTTACCTTTTTTAAAATAAGAAAAAGTTAGGGTTTAGGCTGCCTTTTGTTTTGAGTGAGCATGATCTGGTCCATAACAAATACCACTTGATCATGGACTGTCCTAATCATTGCTCATATTCTGGTGGCCCATTTTCCTTCCCACAATTCTTAATTGGCTTCCGAGCATCACAAAATTACTACTTGTGAGCTTTCAACTACACTCTGCTGAACTACTGATTTGTGCACTAGCTGCTTCCAAGCCCATTATAGCTCCTAGGTCTTCCATGAGCCGTCATTACACAAAGCTATTCAATTACTGTAAGACTTCCTTGGGCCCCAAATAACAGAACCTATGTAGTTCAGCTAGCAGGATTCTTGCCCAAAATGGAGTTCTCCCCTCTCTTCCCCTCCTCTCTCCCCTCTCCTCCTCTCTCCAGAACTATTCTTTGGTTGCGCCAAATTGTTTTGGGTGATCTATTGAAAACCTTACAATAAATTGGGACAGTCAAATGTAGCAAACACTTGGAATTTTCTGTACCCCTGAATATTAGTGTTCACTGCTTGCTGACTCTTGATGCACAAATTAATACATCAAAAAGGGATTCATCACAATGAAGAGAATGTTGCTTATTGTCTTTTGGGAATTAACTTTTAAATATTTATTCCTAAAAGTCAGAGAGAGTTAATGAGTATGACTGAGTATGCTGACTACAATGAGTGAATGAAACAGTTGCTTGTAGCTTGGTTAATGCAGTAGATTTAATTGTGTTTAAAGTTGTCCTGTTTAGCATTCTTTTGCATTAATGTCCCAAGTTATCAGGATATATAAGCACGTTGAGTGTTGCAAAATTTGTAATAATATTTGGCAGTACATTACAGTACTTAACCTATTTGGTGCCATGTTGGCATTGCATCTCTGTGATTTACAGCTTCTCCTGGTACTGCGCCATTCATAGAGATCTGCAGCAGAGACTTCTCCTGCTGGAACCCCCAGCTGTCCACACCCCCAGTAGCATTTCTACTTGAGGTTGACGCTGGCCTAAGAACTCCTTTGACGTGATGGAGCTACCTGTCCCAGTGTACAGGGCGTCTGACACTTTGGAGCATGGTAGCACCCCTCCATCCCTGGTCCACAGGACTGGAAAGGCAGGCTTCCCACTTAGATTGTGGAGCACCAGCAGGACTGAGCTTGGACCAACAACACTCACCCCAGCCTCAGAGTAGTTATCTGAGCAGACAATAGAGGGTATGAAGGAATGAGTGAAGGAAACTCATTGGAATATGTACAGTTGGAGCACAGGCCTGAACTCTTCGAGCTTGGTCACTTTTGGGCTTGATGTTCAATATTGTCCATTCAAAATTTTATTATCTTGGTGCAGAGGGAGTTGAGATTAAGGGCAGGCTGTGAATGGGCGAGTGATACTTTACTGCCCATTCTCCTTGAGCATGCGTGCTTAGACATAATGTAGCCTCATTGATTTTGCAAAATGAGTGAACATTCTCTGAGTGTGCTGCTTTTTATTAACTTTCTGCAAAATGTGGATCACAGCAAAGAAATTCAGTGTATCCTTTACAGATAAGATATAGATGAAGCAAATATTTCTTCAAATAGAAAATAAGTTAGTGGGTTAGGAGGAGGCCAAGGTAGTCTCATCACCGCGACTGAAATACTTTGTACGCTTGAGGAAAGAACTGAGTGCTATTTTACACAGTAAATATTGATTCAATGCACATATCTTTGAGTTGTTTCTGGTGAAATAGTGTGTGCAGGTTTTATTTTGTGGGTAAATGTGATTTTAGCTGTTACATAATTGATTTGTGAAGCAAATGAATTTCGTTGTTTCTAAACTGACCAAAGTATAAACTTAATCAAATTGGCATCTTTGTGAATTTTTTGATAAAGACATATCTTTCTCTGCAGGAAATTCCATAAAAAACTTGGTCAGCAGGCTTGGTTGGTAGCTGCAATCACAGTAACAGAATTCCTAATTGTGCTGAAGTATGACCCTTATACACTTACACTACCAATTCCTTTTTACGTCATCCAGTGTTGGATCCTTGGATTTATACTGGTCCTGACATGGACAATATGGCGTTTCTTTATACGGTAAGTCTTATCTCATTAATTCATTTTTTAATGATTTGGGGTACATAGTGTGGTCAATAATTTCCTTTGTCTGTTAAGATTTTAAATAATAATTTACTTCAAACATTACTTTAGCATCCATTGCAATTTAATTAGAACTCCCTACATTGCAATGGTCTCAGGTTCCAGGCATGTTTTTCAGATGTGCAAAATGTTGTGCTATTTTCTGTATTCATTGCTGCTGAGATTTAGGTCTGTCCAAATTATGAAACCTGAGTCTTCTTCTCTGATTTCTAAAATAAGTTAGGATGTTAGCTAAATATATTTTTCTCAAAATGTAAAGGAATTTTAAAGTTGTACATATTCATAAACTTCCATCATGATAACTAAATTTGTGCTTGTAAAGCCTCATTCTTCAATAGGATTAAAACCTTAAATGGAACTTTGTGCACCATTAAACCCTGTCTTGTTTACTAACATAACTTGGTTCTTAAAGGATTTTTTCCTCTGGTCCATATTCTTCTGTTTGAAAGAGAACGATTCTCAGTTCCATTTGTTAATCAGGAATCCTCAACGAAATGAAATGACCATTCATTAGAAAGCCGAGACTATGAGGGTCGAAGGCTGCTTGAGTTGATGGGAAACCGTGTAGCGAAGCCCAGTCCTCTTCTCTCCTGATTTGTGTCTGAATGCCAACTAGACAAAATAAACCCTATGTGGTTTTTCTATTTAGTTTAGAAGTGAGGCCAAGTTTAGTATTCCAGTTGCTGGTGTTGACTGAGGTAAGATATCACAAAAACAAGCTAGCAATCTATCCCAGAATCTCTGCCGTCATGTGTGAAGTACATGAGTTATTGGAGGAGCTTTTAGTGTTTTTAATGCATGTTATAAGCAAAAATCATAGAACCTTGCAGATATATAACCAATACATTTGTGTTAATGTGTAGTGCTCATAAACTTATTTGACACAAAGTGTTAAATTTGTGTTTAAAAGTTTCCTTAATTTCTTCAAAGGATATTTCACCTATTTGGCTGTATAAGATATGTAGCTGGAATAATATTTAAAGGAGCATCTCAAAAAGAAACTTTGACTTAACCATTTTAAAATCTCCCAAATAGAATCTACAGACTTAAGATTGTATCCAAATTGTGTTCTTAAGATCTCTGCAGATGACAGAATTCACATAAGTGACATAGTTTAAATAAAATGCCAGAGTTCGTAAATGTAGGTTCCAGTTTTGAAATACTAGAATGTAAAAATAGGATTAAATTAAATAGGATAACTTTGTAGGCAAGCATAAAAATAAAAAAAATTTGTGATCCAGAACTGAGAATCAAATTTGAAGAATGTATTTGCTTTGATCTCTCATTGTAACAGTGCTTTCTAGTATCTTTGGCATTAATGCGTATACCACTTAAATTTTTATCCATGCAGTTCCTATTCTTCGACCCAATTTCTGTATTGATCTCCTGACCAACCACTCATAATCCACCCTCTGTGAACTTATCCATCTCTCAACCTCAAAATGCTTCACAAAGTGCCTTAGCATGTAAAATTTAGCCCTGAATCATGAGGTATTAGGATGGTGACGAAAAAGCTGGTCAGACAGATAGATAGCTTTTAAAGGAGCATTTTGAGAATGTTGGACAAATTTACGAAATTCGGTCCAAACTCCAACAATGGAGCAATTAAAAGATGGGCTGTGCAAGTGGCCAGAATGGAGGGTCACCGAGCTCTTGGAGGATTGTAAAGCAAGAGGGGATTACAGAAATAAGGAGGGGAACTGGTTGAAACAAATTTGAAAACAAGAAATGGTATTTTAAAATGCAGACATTACAGGATCTGAGCACTGGAATGATTAGTGATCAGAGCGCGATATAGGTTAGGGTTTTGTCAGCAGAGCTTGTGATGAGCTTGAATTTATGAAAAGTGAAAAATGAGAATCTGTCAGGTGGGCATTGGAATAGCGGCGTCTAGAGGGAATCAAGGTATAAAGGTTTCAGCCACAGATGAGGTGGAAATGGGTGATATTATTCAGGAAGTGATTTTTATATTGGAGCGGGTGGGTGTTCAGAAACACTTTTGAGTTAGATAGGAAACTAAGATTGCAAATGGTCTGGGCCAGCAATGACTTAAGGAATATGATGAAAACAATGATTTTCCCAATAACTAGTAGGAGGAATTCTCTGTTCATTCAAGACTGAACTTTGGGCATGCAGTGTGACAAATCAGAGAATAGATGAATAAGTGTGACAATGACATACCATCATTATGTATGTGAAACTTGACATTATATATCCAGATGATGTTATAAAGAGATGAAAAAGTCTCAGTGGACTTCTAGTGTAATGGTGTGTGAATCCATAGTGAGCTACATTTGCATCCAGTCACCTATACCATGAAAGAATCTTCTCTATATTGAAATCTTTCATGGGTTCAACCCTCCCTATCTCTGTTGCACTTTCCCTGAACTGTGTGTGACTCAGTCTCCATCCTCTTGTATCCTTCCCAGTACTTTTTCTCTATTACTGGCAGAATTGCCTTTAATTATTGCGCTCCCATACTCTGCCATCACTAACCTAAGTTTTTTTTTCAACTCTCCAGTTCCTTATCTCCCCTCTCATTACTTTGGCCAGTGTTCCTAATATTTCCTCTCTTGACTCAGCATCTGTTTCTGTAAACTGCTGTGGATTATTTTTCAACATGAAGGGCACAATATTTTAGAAAGTTGCCTCTGTTACTGTGGCAAGAAAGTGGCTACGGATCATAACTCAAATATATCATTTCCTCGTTCTGAGGTAGTGCTGAGCTTAGTGCTAGCCTTCCCTCAGTCAAAATCCCCTTGAGTGGCTTCCTTTTCCATGGTGCTGTGGTCAATTTGCTTGTACTCCCTCTCTCCCCATTCTCATCTGCACAAGGAGCAAGAATTTGAAGCCTGTTAGACAATCTTAAGGGCTGAGGCTCCTTCAGCAATGTGCCCTGGATCCTTCTACATGTCTCGCTCGTAGTCACACCCTCCTGTCCCTGACAACTGACTGAATTTGTGATAATTAATCAAAGGGGTAAGACTCCCTCCTGAAACACTCTCCAAGTAACACTTCCCCCAATTTGACATGTCTGTTTTCGAAGTTCAGACTCTAGCTCATCAACTTTGGACCGGAGTTCCTCAAACAACCAACACTTGCTACCGCTGTGGTCACTGTGAATCACAATGGGATCCCACAACATCACCTAGTCCTGCATCTGTTTTGTTTGCTTAGTTCTTAACTTCAGAATGGTGTAATGTTTTCATATGGTGCTAGGATCAACGATTTCTGAGGTTGTAGAATGTTCTCAAGGGGAAAAGGGCCCAGCAGGAGGTCATTGCAGATATTGGAACCAACGACATAGGAAGGGAAAAGGTTGAGATTCTGAAGGGAGAATACACAGTTCGGCAAGAATTTAAAAAGGAGGTCCTCGAGAGTATAATATCTAGATTACTCCAGGTGCTACAAGCTAGTGAGGGTAGAAAACGGAGGATGGAGCAGATGAATTCTTGGCTGAGGAGCTGGAGTATGGGAGAAAGATTCACATTTTGGATCATTGGAATCTCTTCTGTCATAGAAGTGGCCTGTACAAGAAGGATGGATTGCACCTAATTTGGAAGGGGACTAAGATACTGGCAGGGAGATTTGCTAGAGCTGCTCGGGAGAATTTAAACTAGTAAGTTGGGGGGGGGGGGGAGGTGTGGGACCCAGGGAGATAGTGATGAAAGACATCAATCTGATATTGCTGCAGCTGAGAAAAGAAGCAAGCCAAACAGTCAGGGCAGGCAGGGACAAAGCAGAGAACAAGGTAGGACTGATAAATTAAACTGCATTATTTCAATGCAAGAGGCATAACAGGAAAGGCAGATGAGCTCAGGGCATTGGTTAGGGACTGGGATATCATAGCAATTACAGAAACATGGCTCAGGGATGGACAGGACTGGCAGCTTAATGTTCCAGGATACAAATGCTACAGGAAGGACAGAAACGGAGGCAAGAGAGGACGAGGAGTTGCATTTTTGATAAAGGATAGCATTACAGCTGTACTGAGAGAGGATATTCCCAGAAATACATCCAGGGAAGTTATTTGTGTGGAACTGAGAAATAAGACAGGGATGATCACCTTATTGGGATTGTATTATAGACCTCCTAATAGTCAGCGGGAAATTGAGAAACAAATTTATAAGGAGATCTCAGTTATCTGTAAGAATAATAGGATGATTCTGGTAGGGGATTTTAATTTAGAGTGGGACTGCTATAGTGTTAAGGGTTTAGATGGAGAGGAATTTGTTAAGCATGTACGAGAAAATTTTCTGATTCCGTATGTGGATGAACCTACTAGAGAAGGTGCAAAACCTGACCTACTCTTGGGAAATAAGGCAGGGCAGGTGTCAGTGGGGGAGCGCTTTGGAGCCAGCGACCATAATTCTATTAGCTTTCAAACAGTGATGGAAAAGGATAGACCAGATCTAAAAGTTGAAGCTCTAAATTAGAGGATGGCCATGCTTGACGGTATTAGGCAAGAACTCCCAAAAGGTGATTGGGAACAGATGTTTGCAGGTAAAGGGACGGCTGGAAAATGGGGAGCCTTCAGAAATGAGATAACGAGAGTGCAGAGACAGTATATACCCGTTAGGGTGTAAGGAAAGGCTGATAGGTATGGGAAATGCTGGATGACTAAAGAAATTGAGGGTTTGGTTAAGAAAAAGAAGGAAGCATATGTCAGGTATAGGCAGGATAACCAAGTTAATCCTGAGAAGAGTATAAAGGCAGTAGGAGTCTACTTGAGAGGGAAATTGGGAGGGCAAAAAGGGAACATGAGATACCTTTGGAAAATAGAGTTTAAGGAGAATCCAAAGGGTTTTTACAGTTAGATTAAGGACAAAAGAGTAACTAGGAAGAGAATAGGGCCCCTCAAAGATCAGCAAGGTGGCCTTTGTGTGGAGCCGCTGGAGATAGGGGAGATACTAAACGAGTATTTTGCATCAGTGTTTACTGTGGAAAAGGACATGGAAAATATAGAATGTAGGGAAATAGATGGTGACATATTGCAAATTGTCGACATTACAGAGGCAGAAGTGCTGGATGTCTTAACGCATAAAAGTGCATTCAAAATCCCCAGGGCCTGATCAGGTATACCCTAGAAATCTGTGGGAAGCTAGGGACGTGATTGAGTACAGGGGTTGGGAGGTCATGTTGCGGCTATACGGGACATTGGTTAGGCCACTGTTGGAATATTGTGTGCAATTCTGGTCTCCTTCCTATCAGAAAGATGTTGTGAAATGTGAAAGGGTTCAGAAAAGGATTTACAAGGATGTTACCAGGGGTGAAGGATTTGAGCAGTAAGGAGAGGTTAAATAGGCTAGGACTGTTTTCCCTGGACAGTCGGAGCCTGAGGGGGTGACCTTGAGGGGCATAGATAAGGTAAATTGACAAGGTCTTTTCCCCTGTGTGTGTGTGTGTGTGTGTGTGTGTGTGTGTGGTTTATTTGAAGAAGCAACAAAGTAGATTGAGGGCGGAGCAGTAGATGTGATCTATATGGACCTCAGTAAGGCGTTCAACAAGGTTCCCCATGGGAGACTGATTAGCAAGGTTAGATCTCATGGAATACAGGGAGAACTAGCCATTTGGATACAGAACTGGCTCAAAGGTAGAAGACAGAGGGTAGTTTTTCAGACTGGAGGCCTGTGCCCAGTGGAGTGCCACAAGGATCGATGCTGGGCCCTTTACTTTTTGCCATTTACATAAATGATTTGGATGCGACCATAAGAGGTACAGTTAGTAAGTTTGTAGATGACACCAAAATTGCAGGTGTAGTGGACAGTGAAGAGGGTTACCTCAGATTACAACAGGATCTGGACTAGATGAGCCAATGGGCTGAGAAGTGGCAGATGGAGTTTAATTCAGATAAATGTGAGGTGCTGCATTTTGGGAAAGCAAATCTTAACAGCACTTATACACTTAATGGTAAGGTCCTCGGGAGTGTTGCTGAACAAACAGATCTTGGAGTGCAGGTTCATAGCTCCTTGAAAGTGGAGTTGCAGGTAGATAGGATAGTGTAGTAGGCGTTTGGTATGCTTTCCTTTATTGGTCAGAGTATTGTGTACAGGAGTTGGGAGGTCATGTTGCGGCTGTACAGGACATCGGTTAGGCCACTGTTGGAATATTGCTTGCAATTCTGGTCTCCTTCCTATCGGAAAGATGTTGTGAAACTTGAAAGGGTTCAGAAAAGATTTACAAGAATGTTGACAGGGTTGGAGGATCTGAGCTACAGGGAGAGGATGAACAGGCTGGGGCTGTTTTCCCTGGACAGTCGGAGGCTAAGGGGTGACCTTTATAGAGGTTTACAAAATTGTGGGGCATGGATAGGGTAAATAGACAAAGTCTTTTCCCTGGGGTCGGGGAGTCCAGAACTAGAGGGCATAGGTTTAGGGTGAGAGGGGAAAGACATAAGAGACCTAAGGGGCAACGTTTTCATGCAGAGGGTGGTACGTGTATGGAATGAGCTGCCAGAGAATGTGGTGGAGGCTGGTACAATTGCAACATTTCATATACCCATCCAAATGCATCTTAAATGTTGCAATTGTACCAGCCTCCACCACTTACTCTGGAAGCTCAATCCATACAGACACCACCCACTGCATGAAAAATGCCCCATTGGTCTCTCTCATATAGCGTCGTAGAGATGTACAGCATGGAAACAGACCCTTCGGTCCAACCCGTCCATGCTGACCAGATATCCCAACCCAATCTAGTTGCACCTACCAGCACCCGCCCCATATCCCTCCAAACCCTTCCTATTCATATACCCATCCAAATGCATCATAACAAGCATTTAAAGAGCAATTTGTTTATTATCTTGAACACATGCCCACTAAGGATGTTGGAAGTAGATTCAGTAATTATCAACAGGGAATTGATTAAATGAATGGAAACAATGAATGGAAAACAGTAGGTAAATAAGGAAAAACAAACACCAACATAGTGGAGTTTGGTTCTTTGTCCTTAGATTATGGTACAGTAAATGAATATAATTGTTCTTTAAAGAGCTTGTGGCATCGGAAGAATCCGTTTCCATTCTTGGCCCAAGCGGATAGTTATTATCTCCCTAACCGTAACTCAGTCACTTGCTGACAGAGTTAAATCTCTTGTAGCATAAATTGACTCTTGTGTGACTTGTGACCACAGAGACTTTTAATTGCTTTTTACTTCTGCCTCTCTGTTAAATTGAAATAGATTTGTTTACTGGTTCCAATGCTGGGGCAGGCCTATTATTCAGATTAGAGATTGCAATTGGGTAAAAGCCACTGTAAAAGTATACATTTCTTGGATGATAAACATTTAGGCGTTCAACAGTTTTGGAGTTGATCTTGGAAACTAAGGAGTATGTGAACACTTTGGGTCAGATGTTGAATTGACAGTGATTTTCTTGTTAGAGTAATGCAAGGATTCTGGTTTACCCTTACTGAGGTGTGTTCATGCAGGTAGGTATTTTCAGTCAAAGGGTGTCTTTGGCATCTAAGTCAGCCTGAGATACAATCTAAATTATGTTGTTCATTTGGGATGTCACCAATTGATAGTATGTTCAAATGATGTTGAGTGAAGAGTATGGCATAGTCATTTTGTCATGTTAAAAAAAAAAATCAGCTTTCTATGTGCAGGTGACTTTTGAAACTTCAGTTAATTTGGATGGTTGAAGGGAAAGAAGTATATAAGGTAGGAATGGTAGGAGAATTGTCACAAAGTTAATTTGTCACTAAACAAATAGCAGACCAGTGATCTTTGGCTAATGAAAACTCAAATTTAGTCTATAGCTAATGCCAATTAAGGCAGTCAGTTTTTATTCATGCTGTTAGTGTTGCTTTGCAACTGCTGTTCATCACATCATTGTTATGCCACTAAGTGCACCACAGACAGCAAGACAATGTGGTATGATCAGTCTCGAGTCTATGGCGTTATTTCAATCTTCTAAATGTTTCTGATTGAAGTTTGAGCATTGGTGTTATCTAAAAATTTGTGAGGGGCCTCAAACAGATTAATGTTGTGCCCAGTAAATAAGGTGCTGTAAACGACTTAATCTTCTGAGTTGAGCAGTGCAAGTGGAGTCCCACCTTGTGCTGCAGTCTCTTTGAGAGGTGGAAGCCTGCAACCTAATTTGAACGCTAAGTCCTGAACTCATTCTGCCGATTGTTTGCACTCTCACATAAAACCATGGTGTTTTACCTCAATTGGTGTGCAACCTGGATTTAGCTCCATTTGATTCTTTTTCCCCTGTTTTGTCTCATCCATCAGTGCAATTTCCATGTATATTGGAGGTTGGTAGTTGCTAATATATTTCCTATGACTTTTCATTACTTTGCAATTTGACAGTTTTATAAATGACACCAGATTCAATTCAGTCTGCAACTCCTTTATTAGTTTCACGCCTTATACAGCATGTGACATTCAATAATATCAGAAAAGGACCGACTTGGATTTCAGGAAGGGCTTTCCACAGCTTTAGATGTCTCAGTCCTTTTACAGGTAATAGTTTGGAAATATAGCCCCTGCTGTAAAGTAAACCAAAAGCTGACTGATGGTATGCCAAGTTGTGCTTTGTTTTTCTTGCTTTCAAGATTTCACTAGAGACAAAAAAAAACTGCAGATGCTGGAATCCAAAATAGGAGGCTGAAAGAACGCAGCAAGCCAGGCAGCATCAGAGTTGGAGAAGTCAACAAAAATAAATCAGATGAAACTCACTATGAGGGACTATTTCTGTTTATATTGTCAGTATGTTTTCGGTACAGTTTAGTTTAAGATTCAAAGTTAATTATTTTTCAATTTATTTTAATTCTATCTAAACCTAGGCAGAATCAGTGATGTTTCACTTCACTTATTTGATACAGCAGTAAGAACATTTACTTTTCATCATGAGGCCTAAGTGAAAGCTACTTGTTTGCATTACAAATATAACTGAAAATTGTTAAACTTTTTTGAGAGTCTGTTAACCCTGGAAACAACCATCTTGGAAGTGATATTCCACTTAGCAGTTTGAAGTGGTGTTTATTCTGGTAGAAACTCTAGTATATGCAATTGCTTGAAAGTATATTCAGATTTCTTGTGTGTAATATTGTAGAAAATATTTGCATGAAATTATATGCCACAACAGTTTTAGAGCACTAAGCATGTGCTTTATATCGCGTGTAACCTTTCATCCTCTACATAGCACTCGAGGGAACATTATGCATTTGCTTTATGCAGGATTAATTTTTGGAGTTTTGTCTTCTGGTGGCCAGATCAGTTTGATTCTAATGACATTTTTAAACAGATATGTAAATGCTTATCTGGCCAGTTGCCTACTGATCTTTTGAAAAAGAAAAATCTTCAGGAGAACGTGCATGATAAGGGTAACTGACTTTGCACTGGCAGTAACACGTCTGTTTTATGTATTATCTACATTCAGTGTTTTTTCTTTGGCTTACCAATACCAGGATATTCATTGCATTGTTGAAATAAGGTACCTCGCTGACTGAGGTTAATAATATCTGAGTGGCACACTTCATAAATCAAACTTTGTTATGATTGCAATTTTTTTTAAAACAAGCTAGTTGTTTACTTTGAATCAGAACTGCACAAGTGCTTTCCAGTCTGCAAAGTTTCCTAACCAAACAGGTAAAGTCTTGAACTGAGCCCATGTGGATTTGACATTTGGACTTTATGGCTTTAAGACAAGTGTTCTACTTTAGCAGCAACATAACACATTACATATAATGTGACATGACCTTCTTCCCTTTGTGCAATATCATTCAGCCTGCCATAAACAATGCCACACAAGACTCACTACTCTAGTTGAAAGTGAATGAAAAAATTAATCTTAGGGAAATAGTGCCATTAATACTACTTTGCTTGTTATGACTGTAGCTTCAAGAGGTTGCAGTTCCTTGCAATTATCCTCATTTCCCCCCCCCCCCCTTTAAAATATTTAATATTATTTAAACAATTGTGCCAATCTATTCTGGCTCGGGGTCAGTTGATGGTGAATATGATTAATGGTTAAAAGTAAAGGAATCATACAGCATGGAAATAGATCCTTCAGTCTAACCAGTTCATGCTGATCTCAAACTAAACTAGTCCCACCTGCGCTTGGCTGATATCCTTCCAAAGCATTCCTATTCATCAACTTGTCCAAATGTCTTTTAAACATTGTAACTGCACCTGCGTCTACCACTTTTTCTGGCAGTTCATTCCACGCATGAACCACTGCCTGTCTTTTTAAAACAAAAAGTTGCTCCTCGTGTTCTTTTTAAATCTTTCTCACCTTAAAAATGTAATCCTAGTTTTGACCTCCCCACCCTGGGGAAAAGACCCTTGTTATTCACTTTATCTATGCCCTTTTCTTATCTATTTTATAAACCACATAAAGGTCACCCCTCAATCTTTGAATTTACTAAGAGCAAGAATTTTCCTTCCAAGTTGGGTGTCCTAACAGACTGACTAAACAGACAAATTTCAGCCAGTTATGTTTAAATAAGAATTTGTCTAGTTCAGAAACAAACATGGAACATTGTAATATCTAACATACGCTTTAGCAAACCTTCTTTTGATGCCCTGTATACTTTGCTGACTTTATCTTGTTATTTCTAATATCAAATTTGTACTGTAACACTGAAGCTGGATACAATGCAATTCCCATTCAAATAGGTGCTCAGTCAGTGGAATGTTCTGTGACCGAATCCAGAGTGCTGGGCTAACATTGTGTGGGCATGAGTTTGAATCCCACCATGGCAGCTGTTCTAAATTAGAGCTCAATTAGTAGATCTAAAATATAAACTTATCTTTGAGATGATTGACAATATTTGTCATTAAAAATCTGTTTTCTAGTGTCCTTCACACCATGGGGTTCGCTCCTAATCATCCTCTAAAATAGCCAAATATACAACTTTATTCAAGGAGTGGTGGCCAACAGGTGATGAAAAGAATTAATTTGCATACTTTGGCAATATTTTGACACATGTGAGCTTAAGAAATTTGAAGTGAGAGTTGGTTTGTAATGCGATTTTGAGAGGCCTAATGAGTTGGAGCTTGATCATTGTAGCAGAGGTTCTTCATTAGAAACAGCCGAAACTCTCTGGTAAGATGTAACAGTTTTTAAATGTTATTGCCTATATTGTAGTTTTAACATAGTGTTTTTTTTTACCCTAACAGGAATATCACATTGCGATGGAAGGAAACAAGACTGCAAAAACAGGAGAACTTGAATGAAAAAAGAAAAATGGGCAATGGGAGTACAAGTCTCTTTATAAAAAACAAATATAATAGTAATGACATTAGGCAAAAGAAATGTTGAATGTTAAAAGGTGAAAAGACTGACTACTATGCACCGAGAAACCAGTTAATGCTTTGAGCAGCAATTGCATTATAGAAGCCCTGTTTCTTCATTGGGCTTACCGGTACTACTTCAGTTTTTGACTGAAGTATATATTTTAAAGGAATCTTAATAACAGTCATTGGGTGGTTAGTTTATGTAGACTTTGCAGCACTAACAAAATTATCATAATTTCATGAATTAAATCTTGCAATGTAATCTTGCAATTTGATCAAAGTTTCTGACCCCATTTACCAACTTGTGATTGTATGGATTGGTTCTAAACACCCAAAGGTTTAAATAAGCTCTGAAATAGCATGCTAACATAGATTGTGAACTAATTACTAACTTGGTAATCTCCTGCCAAGGATTTATCTTATTCCTTTAAGGAAGTTTTGAAGTGGCTAACAATGTTGAATTGAGGAGAACATTCTGGCTTCCATGCCTAATATTGAAATGTAAAAGCGCATAAAGAATTGGTGAATTGCCACTCTAAACAAGACTACGTTATTGTGCTTAGCAACTTGTGTAGTATTGAATGTTGCTGGTTACATCTAGTTGTGGAATTACACTGAAACACCGACCTTTAATTATTTTTGGTACAGGCATCCAGCCTTGGATCCATAATTGTCATTTGGATACCTGGCTGTACTAGCACTGCTGGCCAGTGTTTTGTTAGAAAAGTTCTTCATTATAATGAAAAATACGTTGAGAATTTTGGCAGATTTTTTTTAAATTTGGAAAAGTTTTTGCTTCATGAAATTACGATATTTGAATCCTTCAGCAATAGTGATCTTGGTTTTGAACTCTTAAAGCCATAAATAACTGTCACTTTTCACCCAGGAATAGGAAATCATTGTTTTTATACTTGGGGCTAATTTATAAAACAGGTAGTATTACTTGAATTTGTTTTCTTGTATGCTTAATTATGCCAGTTTTTAAGCTCATAATTTGACTTTATCTAATGGGTACAAGATAGGGCGAGTTTAGTTCTTTGAACAAAGCAAAAAAAAAAATGTACAGTACTAAATGTTGAGATTTAAATAATTATATTATAGCTCGGATGCTATTCTGTGTTCAAAATATTGCTGTTTTTTGTCAATGTAAATCATATTTGGTATTATAAGCTAAGATGCCTTGTAAGAGTAGAAAACTGTTGTGAAGAAGCCCGGGGCATGTTCACTTTTGAGCAGTGCTGTTGTGCACAAGAGATTGTGACCCCCTCCCTCCCCCGCCATTACTCAAAGGCTGCTGGTGTTCTATGTTATAACCATGATGGTCCAGTTGATTTACCTGAAAATCAAATAGGTACCCAAATTTCAGAAGCGATACCAAGGATAATCACTCCAAAGAGCAATAGGAATTCATATATTTTCATGAAATTCTGAATCCTGTTTAAACACAACATCCAGATCACTTTGCCACATGTGAGTACTTTGTGTAAAAGTAATATCAGAGTGTTAGTTTGCTAAATTTTATTTTGAGCTTTTTTTCCTCAAAATAAATATGATCCTAAGGTAGAGCATTATACTTACCTTTTGGAAAGTATCTATCTTCCTTCAGTCTCTCTTCTTCAAAATGAGCTTGTGCTTGAGGTAATGTATGAAATCATCTTTGCCTGTCCCATGGCTGAAAAGTATTCTTTTCCTGAAATATAGTCCACACCTTCATAATGTAAAGTAGACTCGCTCCTTAATTGCTGTACTCTGCCTTGATGTGAGGTAAACTCCGTCTGGTTATGCAATTCTTCCCTCAACCTCAGTCCCAGCTAGAACTGTCCACTAGAAGTCCTAATAAACAACACTGTGTTGTGGATAGAAATACTACTGTAGGCTTTGCCTGTGAAATATTTCCCACTTGACCTTGCTGTAAGGTTAGTCTACCATTCGGGTATTGTTCACCTCAGTATGCTATCTAAGTTAGCTTGTCTTCGAGGTACCAATCGCCTCACTACGCTGTAAAGTTAGCCTTCCCCTAATATGTTGCATATTTGACCCTGCTGCAAAGTTAGCCTGTCCGTGAGGTATTACATATCTCGCCTTGCTGTAAAATTAGCCTGTCGTTGAGGTCTTATAATCTTGGCCCGCTGTGTATTTAGCCTGTATCTGAGGTACTGATCACCTCACTGCTGTAAAGTTAACCTGTTCCTGGGATACGGCACTCCTCACTTTGCTGTGAGGCTATTTTGCTTTTATATTAATTGGAATGTGCTAGTAGACTCTGAATGTAACCAGCATCAGTTCCCAATTCTCAGGAAATCCACGTTTTTTTTTCTAAACCTTTGGTGATTGTATTTACATATTGGTTGAATTTTGAGTGTGCTTGGATTTACAATGTGCAAGAAACTTTAGATTGCAGTTTAAGTTGACTTATGTTTACATTAACTCTGAGCACTGAACATTTCTAATTGGAAAGTCTGTTGGATTTGGATGAATTATAAGTGTCCATTATGAAACTAGGTCTGAGAAATTTGCAAATTTAATTCCATTGCACTAAGTATATCTTGATGATTTCTAATACAAAGTGACCTTTGTGTTATTCAAAGAGCTGATGTATTTCTGGTGCATGGGAATTTAGAGAAATCATTTTCATTGGGAGTGGAGTGTGATTCGAAATAGTTGGGACCATTCTTTCAGATATATAGTAATGGTTGAAATTGAGGGTTTGTAAAGCGTGAAATAGGCTTAACTTAATGATTTGGGACTAAACATCTGTAGTTTTGAAGTTTTCTTGTTATTGAGGATAAAAATTCATTCCACAAGAGAAATATTCAGATTAGTGTTCACCGTTAGAACACTTTGATTTCCTGTTA
This sequence comes from Chiloscyllium plagiosum, assembly GCF_037043375.1. Lineage (NCBI taxonomy): Eukaryota > Metazoa > Chordata > Chondrichthyes > Orectolobiformes > Hemiscylliidae > Chiloscyllium > Chiloscyllium plagiosum. The sequence continues at coordinate 61,096,928 of NW_028270156.1, forward strand.
TGTTAAACAACATTGGGAATGCATTTAGAATGTGTTCTTGAGTTATAAGGGGCCAGTGTCTTGAAATCACTGGTTGTCATCAGATACTTGCTTCAGCACAGTTTACTGGAATAATGGGTATGGGGTGGATAAAATGCCCCGTGCAAGGCTTGCACGCTTTCTTTATTACAAGCCTCGAGAGCACTTTTGTCTCCAGTAATCAACAGATGTATGCAATTATGTACATTTATGTACAATGCTATTATCAAAAGGTTTAACAACCTGCTCTACTGAGCCCATATTTGTGACTGAAGCAATATTGAACACAATGTGCATGCCAAGGGATTCAGTCATTGCCAGGGGCTGGATAAAGTGCCTAAAGTTAGCTGCTAGCCCCCTCTTATTGGTAGTTAAAACACACTTTCAATTCTTCTAATGGTATATGACTACATCTCACCCATTCACTAAACTTCACAATATAATACATAGTTACAATACAAATCAATAAAAAACCTTTTAAAGGATTTTGAGGTGCAAACAAAGAATCCTAGCCCTTGCTTTATTCTCATTGTTTATACGATCTGTAACATCATTATGACCTAATAGAATCTTTTGTAATGTGGATAGTTTTATGATTTATTTTTGCATAATGATGCTCATCTTGACCAGGCATGTTTCTGAGGAATTGATTGTGGCAATATGTTCTCAATAAACTGGAAAACACAAGCTTGATATTGCTTCCATTCCAGCTAATGAAATGAATAGTTTTTATAAAAATCACTATATATTTGATTTGATTTTTTTGGTTTCTTCCAGATGTGTTCCAAATCTGTTGTTTGATTTGCAGCCCTATGTATTTGTGGGTTAGAATTGGCTACAATGTATGCATGTTAGAGCTGGGTTTGCGAAATAACTTTGTGTGCAGGAGTTCATATTGGCTGTACTGCAAAATCCTCGTGCACGTTGCCAGTGTTTCTTCGATAAACCCTATCTCATATATATATATATATATATATATATCACCATGAAGAACAGAGTTCCCATATTGCGTATGCATTCCCGTTGGTAGCTGTATTATAAAAACTGTGGTGTGTGGCCCTGTGGCAGCGCACACTCCACTGAATCGTGGATTGTGGTGTCAAAAAGTACTTGTCAGAAGTTTTTCAATAATCGATCATAGTTTCAAAATTGGATTCTAAACTCAATAAAGGAAGCCATTTGCAACAACTAGTTAGTATATCTCCTTAATCTTAAAACCTTAATCTTAACACAGTAAAGGATTAGTAAATTTATATCATGATATGCTTATTACCAGATTCCCAGTTTCCTCTTTGTAAAGTCCCTGCATTATTTTAAATACATTTCTGCTCTGTGTGATAGAGTAGTTTGATACCTATTTTCAGCTAACTTCTGTTACCACTATACTTATAAATTGACAAAACATAAAATGAAAATTTAATGTTAAATAAATAAAATCCGGGAAGCTTGGTAAGCCTATCATTCATATAATTTACTACTGCAAGCATGTAGCTGGAGTTCACTAAAATCACTTGGTAGACCAGAAGCAAGCTGTTGATGCAAGACCCTACTTGTTACTTTACCATTTTATTTGGCAAATTTGTAGCGCCATTTCCAACAATAAACACAGCAGTTTATTGAAATCAGATATTTTAATTAGCCATAGGAGCTGGGATACATTAGAACAAATGAAACAAAATGAAAAACATTAAGCCCTTTCTTTCCTAGGATGGTGCACATGCACTGGAAAGTCGCTGTTGGGTAGAGCGCTTGTTGCTTGAGGGGAAGGTAAATTACCTTTAATCCTACATTCATGATAGATCAGATGGGTTGTTAATGTAACATTTCCATAACACTACACACAATTCTTGTTTGAGAGTATAGTGCTGGAAAAGCACAGCAGGTCAGGCAGCATCTGAGGAGCAGGAGAATCGATGTTTCAGGCATAAGTCCTTCATCAGGAATCCTGATGAAGGGCTAATGCATGAAATGTCGATTCTCCTGCTCCTCGGATGCTACTGTGCTTTTCCAGTGCGACACCCTTGATTCTGAGCTCCAGCATCTGCAATCCTCGCCTTCTCCTACGTAATTCTTGCTGTCTGATAAATATTTTTACTCTGACCCTCATTATTCATTTTACTATATGCACTGTTTTGATCACAGTTGATGGGACAAGTCAGATCCCAGAATGAAACGTAGCTTGATAGATCACTAGTTTAATTTTTGTAGTTTGATATCATGGTGGTTAGTTACTTAACATATTCACAAGGCTATCAATTTCTTTTTTTTAAAAACACATTTATTATACACCAAAATACGGGACAGTTTAGAAAGATTTTAACATAAACAACCAAAGCTTCAACCTGCTTCTCGACAATATCCCTTACTCAATCACAGTTATGTGTCAACTCCTATATTAACTCTTTAAACCTAATTGATACTTTACAGGTTTGATGGCCTAGAGACGACTTTCTAGTTCTCACTACTTCAAAACTTCTACAGAAATTTTCTCTCAGCACGGAGACTTCTGAATTGATAACCTGATTAATCTGAACTTAATTTCCTCAAAAGCATAAGACTTATGGCCCTGATTTTTGTAGCATAGATGAGAGTTGCATATTGGGACACTGGAACTCAGTGTCATAAATGCCATGGGAACTGCCTGGCAGATTGAAGATTAGATTAGATTAGATTAGATTACATTACAGTGTGGAAACAGGCCCTTCGGCCCAACAAGTCCACACCGACCCGCCGAAGCGAAACCCACCCATACATTTACCCCTTACCTAACACTACGGGCAATTTAGCATGGCCAATTCACCTGACCCTGCACATCTTTTGGACTGTGGGAGGAAACCGGAGCACCCGGAGGAAACCCACGCAGACACGGGGAGAACGTGCAAACTCCACACAGTCAGTCGCCTGAGGCGGGAATTGAACCCGGGTCTCAGGCGCTGTGAGGCAGCAGTGCTAACCACTGTGCTACCGTGCCGCCCACCAGCGGGTCCACATGGGGGATAGGCCCTTCAGCTGCCCCGAGTGTGGGAAGGCCTTCAGCAATTCCTCCAACCTGCTGACACCAAGGAGTGGCCCTTCAGCTGTGTCATATGCGAGAAGGTCTTCAGCAATTCCTCCACCCTGCTGAGACACCGGCGGGTCCACACGGGGGGAGGCCATTGCCCTGTGCCGACTGCGGGAAGGCCTTCAGCAACTCCTTCAACCTGCTGACCCATCGGTGGGTCCGCACCGGGGAGAGGTCATAATTCTGCTCTCAATGCAGGAAGGGCTTCACCCGCGCCTGCCACCAGCGAGTTCATGTGCCATCGCAAGGAATTGAAGGAGCAACGGCTGAGTGCCATTATGAACTGGACTATCCACCTAGTTCTGGGGATTCCTGGGTTTGAATCCCAACACGGCAGATGGCGGAATTGGAATTTGGTTAGAAATCTGGAGTTAGATTCTAACTGTGAAACTATTTTCACTGGGGATGTGGATCCAATTACAAAGGGGCAACTCGGTCACCAGTAGTAAAGAATGTGAGGTGGGTGTGTGTGTGGGGTAGTGTGCGCGCTTTAACCTTGAGCTGTTTTAAAAGCAGCTACTTTTTCTATGACTTTTTGTAGGGGCATCTGAAGCTGTAACAAAGTTGGGTCACAATAAAGGTTACCTGAACTTTAAAAAAAAAATTCCAATGGAAATTTTCCCAATACCTGGAACTCTCAAACTATTTAACATTTAAATCAGAAAATTGGGAGAGTTCCACTATAGTTAAGTAAATAATTAGCCAGGGAATGTAATTAAAATGTAATGTAACTCCAGGGTAACTATTAAGCAGGATCCCAATATACTACAGCATACTATACCTCTCCCAACCCCTGGGCATCCAACATTTCCTCTTCCTCCCCAATCATCTGCCACTGTCCACTGAGATCTGACAGCCCCTCTCTCCCCCACTCCCAGCAAGATCCAACATACTCCATATCACCGCTCCTTTCCCTATACTTACCCTTTCACTGGAGCTGTCAAAGTGACTTAGATGCTGGACATTTACATTATAGAATACAGCAAGTAATTCCATGATTATTAGGTGTGTAGCTTGCCTTCCCTCTTCTATCCTGCACTCCAACCGCTCTGTCAGATTTAAAGTGCACTCTGCATTTCTGAAGGAGCCCTAATCAGAATCGACTGTCAGAAACATGCAGCTCTTTGTTAATGTAAATAAAGTAGGAGTGACATGGCAACCTGAATGTGATTGCCACTCCTTGAAAAATCTGGCCTTATGACTTTTATGTGAATTAAAGACATAAGTGACTATGCAGTACATCATACGATACATTGAAAGGTAATTACCAATGGCATTTTGCCAAATATACAAAAATGTCCATTGGATCATGAAAGAAGGCAGAAGTACTAGGCTGAATTTATCTTGTGCCCGTTCATTATTAAACAATATTTTTGTTGCTTTATGGAATATTTCACAAGCCCAGATCTCTATAATTTTTCCTAGGATTGAAATTTTTTCACAGAAGCTCCCCATGTAGTCTGGAACTTTTAGATAAAACTTAATGTATCTGCTTTTCTGTTCCCAAACATTATCTAATTGAAAATGAGGACAGTGACCAAAAGATGGGTATTCAGAAATAAAAATGGTAAACAAACAGTTTGGATATTGAGTTACAAAGGGGGATGGTGGGTTGACATACCAGATAGACATTTCAGCAGTGGGGTTAAGCTCACAGAAGTACATTGGTACCTTGCAACAGAACTATTATGTACTCAGAATCTCCTTGGAACAATATAAGGAAAACAATCTTTAAAGTTAGGTTAGAACTTCATTGTTATTTCATGACCTATATTTCTTCAAATTCAGCTTGAAAAAATTGCTTTATTTCCCCCCACCAATAACATGAGTGGAATTTGCTGTTATACATAATGTATAAGATGTCTTTATGGTAGCTAGTTGAGAACAGCTTAAAAAACAATCACATTGTTTTGCCATCAGTTTGAGATTTCTTTTCTCAGCAGTATCAAACATATATTTGATTTATTGGCTGTAAATCTGGTGAGTTTGATACAGATAATGGAAGAATACCATTGTACTTTCCCCCCTCAAACTTAAATCCATTAACTGCAACAGAAAATCAATGCATAATCCATTAATTGATATTTGCATAGTAAAGACGTAGGATTGGATGAAGTTACATTAAAGATAATGGCCTTGCCTTGTTCCAGCGAAACTGACTTGATTATATGAACTACACAAATATATTTTAATGTTTATCATTGCACAAACTGTGACTGAGTTAAGGTTTGTATTGTAATTTTGATCTTTAGTTAATATATGTGAATCATTAAAACAACACTTAATACATGCTATGGTATCAAAGCATGTTGTAAAAATACAAAGTTCAGATTTACTTGCCAAGATTAAACATTATTTTTTGACAGGATGATGTAGATTTTGACCATTACTGCTGCTCCAGATAGCATGATCTTTATTCATTTTCTAAAGACCAGCAATGGACTTTTCGGTGGACTTCACAAAATAAATGAGGTGCAGCACTTTATTTGTGTAGATAAATATGATGTGTATAATCATGCACAAGAAAATTCCACAAATAACCCTTGAGAAGAAAGCATGTTAGGAGATACCAGAAGAACCACCTGGGATCTCTGACGAAGTGAAGTTAAACACTCCACTGTAAAATTTCAGTATTACAGTGGAGTGTTAAAATCCCATCATGGAGCAAGCTTGCTGTACTGAGTTGAGACTTACGGCAATTAATTGTGGGCGGCACGGTGGCACAGTGGTTAGCACTGCTGCCTCTCAGCGCCTGAGACCCGGGTTCAATTCCCACCTCAGGCGACTGACTGTGTGGAGTTTGCACGTTCTCCCCGTGTCTGCGTGGGTTTCCTCCGGGTGCTCCGGTTTCCTCCCACAGTCCAAAGATGTGCAGGTCAGGTGAATTGGCCATGCTAAATTGCCCATAGTGTTAGGTAAGGAGTAAAATGTAGGGGTATGGGTGGGTTGTGCTTCGGCGGGTTGGTGTGGACTTGTTGGGCCGAAGGGCCTGTTTCCACACTGTAAAGTAATCTAATCTAATCTAATCTTAAGCATATACTCAACAGTGATGTATTAAAATGTTGCCAAAAGCACTTCAAACAGTAGCTGTAGATAAAATTTATTTTAAGGTTAGCTTTGTATTTACATTATTGAAGACTTACATAAATAGAAATTAAATGTGTTTTAAAAGAAATACAACCTTTAAATCTCACTGAATCAGTGAAAGTTTTTTTGGTGTCTAATTTACTAAGACTGTATATCACACTTTTCCCACTCCTGTTTAAACAAATTGCTACAAACATTTTCTACTAGAATTAAAATACAAGTTCTTGAACATGGCTATCAAACTTCCATCTGATGTTGGCACAGAGGATAGAAAGATGCATGTTTGATGAAATGATTCTCAATTATTGTTCTGTACTGGAATATAATGTGGTCCATCATTTTGGAGTTCGTCATCGATGTATTGCATGGCTGTTGGAGTCCTGGCTGCTGGACAGTCATCTGATGGTGCATGGAGTGGCTGCTTTTTGCAGACTGGAGTTGGAGAATCTAGAGTGGTTGGAAAATATATTGACGTACTTTATATGGAAAAAGTTATCTCTCCCCTTCAGTCACTGATACATAATACAACTTGCTAAAGGCAGGAAGGAAGAACTAGTTTTAAATGGCTATTAATACCTGATACTCATGACTGATTTGTCAACATAGTACTTGCTGTGGGTAAAATAAAGCAACTTTGAATAGTGCAGTAGATTTATCTTACTGGATTTCATGTCAACCAGGCAAAGTAAACTCCATCACCATTTAAAATACATTATATTGAGCCAACAAATAGTGTTTAAAAAGAATGAGCAGTTTAGTGTCATATCTAATTCTACACAGCTGGACCCCTATTTGTTCAGCTGTAATAGTTTGGAAGGGGACTTGGTTAAGAATCAATTTTAAGGAAATTCAAGCATTTTAAAATTGACTTCAAAGTAAATTCACAAACAATGTTATGACGTTTGTCAAAAAGTATATAATATTCCTATTTCAATCTCTGCTGAGAGGAGATTCCTAGACAGTCTTATGCTGGCAGCATCTGTGCAAAGAAAGCAGAGTTAACGTTCAGAATCCAGCGATCCCTCAGAAATGAAAGGTCACTGGACATGGAATGTTGATTCTGCTCTCTGTGCAGATGCTATCAGACCAGCTGAGTTGCTCCAGCAATTTCTGTTTGTGTTTCAGATTTCCCGCATCTGCAGTTTTGTGTTTAAAATATGTCGGGGTGCCTATTTATAAAGCCATTATAGAATTTTAGCTGCATTACTGATTTCCCAAACTTTAATTTTCACAATGGGGTACCTAACAAGTGAGCATTTTGATGGACAGCTCCAACTGCTTATGAATTCAAAATTACTTACATAAGGAATAAACAATAATTGTTTCTGATCAGGAGTGATTAGTTGAAAGAATTTCAATGTATTGATTTTAGAAAAACAAATTCATGGATAAAACAAGATAGTAATACTATATCAACACAGTATACCTCCTGAGATTTGTCCATGATGGATACCAGATGAACTGACTTGGAAAAGGAAGATCAAATGGTAGGGATTATAAATTAGTATCAGGATTATAAGGGACACTGGAGTTGATTAAGGCCATGGGGGAATGGGTAAATATGCATAAGATGGCATGATGATTGAGTGGAGAGGCATGGGGAGTGGGTGAGAAGGTCCATGGTTTAATTTTTTTTAAGTTTGATGTTAGTGCTGGAACCCTGAGACAGGCTTTCTACACAGTCAACCTCAGGAATTGGCAGCATCTTCCCAGGTTACCAGATCCATCTCCCAATCCATCCTGCCCTTTCACCCTAGAGACTGAAAGTTGGAGATGGGTATGGCCCCATTTTTCACAAAAGCCAAAAGGCCAGGTTTGTGGAGCTGTGATTTCTCATGTCTCTGCACATCTGATCCAAGGAAAAAAAGGTGAGGCCCTTGCCCTCTTTTTGACTAGCAACTCCTATGTTTTGCTTTCAGGTTTTCCTGTGCAGGCAACATAATTATGTAGTGACAATGTGTTACTGCATAGCTTTGGTAAAGATTGGTGGCAAATGCTTTATCAGAACCCATGTGATTTATGGAGACTGGCTCCAGCTGGGAAAAATACTGCATGATTTCTGTTTGCATGAGCTCTATAAATAGGGCTCATGCAAACATGAAAATGCCTTGTTTACAGCTCCCTTAGCAGAACCATTAGTCCATAATCTGAATATTGTTGTATTTAGCAGATTTCGGACATGCCTCCCTGAATCCTGTGCACTGAGGAGGCAGTTACATGCCAGGTGAACTTGGTCAATGTGTAGCAATACTGATGGTAAGTAAAGTTTGGAAACTAACAATTCTGTTCCAGCTTCTCCTCTTTGGATTTCAGGCAGTCTTAATTTCTGATTTGCAGGGAATTGCAGTTATGTGAATTATGTCAGCAGCGACTTGTGTGGAATTAACTTTTAACAAAAGTGGTCATTGTTAGCTGGAACTCATTGCAAACTGTGAAAAAGAATTCCACAAGCTGCTATCAAGTGAGCTCGAAATACCCATGAAAGCTGCCAGTTTCTCTTTTTAAAACAACAATTAGTGAATTAATGCCCTTAAGGGAACAGATCTGGGAAACATCCTTATCTATGGCCTGGATGTGGTTCATATCCCACATTACAATCTCAGTGCTATCATAGTAACTGGGGATAAAGCATATATAATAGTCTCAGCATATAGATGGCCTAAATGCTGAAATGATATATAACTGAGATGAGGAAAAATGACATCACTAAGAGGGTGATCAACTTGTAGAGTTCACTACCATATAAAGGAGGTGGAGGCTGAGTCACCGAGCAAAGAAGCTGATAATGCGATATTAAAGGCATCAAGGAGTAAGAGAAAATGGGAGTATGATATTGAGATCAAGAATCAGAATTAAATAGATTCTTGATCAGTAGGAGAATCAAGGTTACGGAGAAAATGTAGGAAAGTGGATATGAGGAATGTGGGATCAGCCATGATCCTCTTGGATGGCAGAGCTGGCTTGAAGGGCTGAACAGCTGCCTCCTGTTCCTATTTCTTATGGTCTTATAATCTAACATGATCATATTGAATGGCAGACCGGGCTCAAAGGGCCAATGGCCTACTCCTTCGAGTTTCTATGTGTGGTGTCCAAAACGTAGACTTGCTTTACAGGTACAAAAAAAAAAATTTGTCGGGGGAGTGGATTATGGAAAAAGACAAGATTTGGGAATAGGACAGGATGATAGCAAAGCAATAAAGAATTGAAAGTCGTGCATTTTAAATAACAACTGATGAGAAGGAAGCTGAAAAAGGCTGGAATACAGGCCCAATTGTACAGTACATTTCTGGATGACCTAAATGAGGTACTTCTAAAGTTTAGTCATTATAATATAGGATGATGTTTAAGTGTTATTTGGTCCGTGGCAGAAACTTCCACACAATGGAGGGTGGTTGAAAGGATATCAGTACAGTGAATCCAGTGATGAGGGTATGTACAAGAGCTTGATCGTTAAGAGGCTGAGCCAGATAATGATTCAGGTAGAAGGGTATTTGTGGAGGAGAGGACACAGGATTTTTAAATTATTTTGAGTCAACAGAACAACAAGGCAACTTATGAAGCTACAGCCAAAGATGAACATGAAGGTCATGGCAACATGGTATGCAAACTGCTTCAGCACACCCAGAATCTTGTTGGAAACTGGACTGCAACAGCTCCCTATCTTATACAACTATAATCTGCATTCAAAATATGTTCTAGTTATGATATCAACCTCCTCTCGTCAATACAGCCAACTACTACAAAATGCAACAGTTGTGATGCAATCTGCGTTTAATTGATTTTGTCAGCACTGAATCAAATCAATATCTGAAGCTGTACTGGACAATCAAAGATGTAGTGGCACTAATCAAAGAACACGAGTTGCCTTTGATTTGAACCTTATTTAACTTGTTTACTTGCTTCAATATTACAAGCTTCCTTAAATCTATTAAATCAGGAAGTTCATTGTCACCAAATTTAGGTTCTGAAAGCAAAATCCAGACTTAGTTGAGGTTACAGCTACACAGATTGGTGGTTCAGACATTGAACAAAGAGTGCAAGTAGGTTTTGCATTCCCACATAGAATGTTGGAAATTGCTGTGAGGATATGCAGATAGGCATGTTTAAGGGAGGTGCTAACAATGGTAGCACCAAGAGAGCAAGGAGACTACAGCCAAGAGACAGTAGAGACTACAGTTGGCTGACTATTAGATTAGAGCTTTTTTTTTGTATCCTATTGAAGTGGACATTAAAAGCTTCTCCAGCTGCAAGCAATATTGGGGGTCACTGAGCAGCTCACAGATGAAAACACAGAAGAGAGAACCAAAGTTGAAGTGGAAATGGTGTTTACAAAAACAAAAAGTAAACTGAGTTTCCTAATGGCAACTAACATGGAGGAGAAATGAAGATAAGACCAAAAATGTTGGATTATTAAGCAGCAAGTTTGCAGTCGTTGGTCATTCTGTCTTCTCTCCTATTTAAACATTTCCTATTTGAATTGTGGTTATCCAAGTGGTTTCAGCAATTCAGTGATTATTAGATATTGGCATTTTATTCCGTGTTTATTTAATAAACAGTTTAAATTTCACAGCTGCTGTTTTGGAATTTGAACATGAGTCTTCAGATTTAGTCCAGGCCCTTCACTTAATTATCCAGTAACATAACCACCATCTTACCGTACCAGCAAGCTTAGTTGATGTAAAATAAGAATACCTGTATATGTTGGAGGTGGTCTGCTGCAATGCATATTGTGCTGAGTAAAGGATTCAATCATCCAGGATAGAACATCACTGCAGTATTTCATCTGTAAAGACAACATCAACTGAAGTTGGGAATATATTTTCCTAATTTGCGTTTCGTTAAAAATAAATGTGGCTATCAAAATGAAATCATTGGCGTTTCAAGTCAAGTTTAATCAAGGAACAGAATGCAGCAAGCAGCGGACATCTCTTGTCAACTTAATTGATGTCACATTTTTATTGTTAATGTAGGGTTATCCAAGTTGGAGCTGGTATGTTCCTGCAGCCGAGTGTTGTGTTATTTTAAGACTAGCACCAATCCAAAGGGTTTGAATATATTATCTTTTGTGACAATCTAGTATAGTACAGATCCAGTGAACTGTAATGTCAGACCTCCTATTAATTTAGTACTTACACTTTTCTAGATAATCGTTCCACAAAATTATTTCCTCACTGTCAAAACATGCTTATGTGCTCGAGTTGTTTCATATGTTCAGTTAGCTAAGTGACTGATCATTGTATTTTTTAAAGCAAAATAAAGGAATTCAGAAGTTAATATTTTGCCTGTCTGTCACAGGAACTATTAGCTAAATGTGTTTCCTTGAAGACAGTAATGTGGACCAGTGTTCTTCAACATTTTTTGCTGTACATCAAGTCAGAAATTCAACCATAACTCCCATTCCTTGCCAGTTTGATCATTACCTTTGCGGGTGAGTTTACAAAGGAAATATTAGTGTTTGAAGTCATAAAGCATTGGAATGACATGCCACAAGTTCAGAACAATGTTTGACCTACCCTTGTTTCAAGTGTTACGAGACGTTTCTCTTGTTCTTGAAGACCACTGATTGATTTCAATAATGAATCTACCCTAAAAAGGAATTGCTAGTGTTATTGAAGATATTTTTAATCATCCAGTTCAGACATGTTAAGACACACCTTGGAGCAGGTGAGACTTGAACACAGGCCTTTTGACAGTGTCATTATACTGCTGAATTTGACCTGTGCTGTGATTCATTTGAGTTGAGGATAAATGTAAAGACAACATCAACTGAATTTGGGAATGCATCTTCCTTATTCAAGTTTCATTTAAAAATAAATCTGGGTATCAAAATGAAATCATTGGTGTTCCAAGTCCATTTTAATCAAGGAACAGAAACCAGAAAGCAGCAGACATACGGAACACTTGCAGTGCAGTTACGGAACAGGGTGTATGTGCACGGCAGCTCATTGGTTTGCGCTACTGCCTCACAGCTCCAGGCACTTAGGTGTACTTACATCCTTGGGGTGACTGACTGTGTGTAGTTTGCACATTCTCCTCATGTCTGCATTTGTTTTCTCCAGGTAACCTGGTTTCCTCCCACAATCCAAAGATATGCCATTTAGTTGCTTCGGCCATTGGAAACACATGTTTAATTGATAGGGTGGGTCACTCTTTGGATGGTTTGTATAGACTCTGGGCTGAATGGCCTGTTTCTATACTGTAAGGATCTATTATGCTATCTCCAGTCTCCTGTGCCCTAATGCAGAATTGTTTTAATAGATCCCATGAACAAATATGAAGGTGCCATCCTTGGTCACCTAGCTCCTAAAAGTTTGTTTCCATTTGTGAACCTTGAATGCAGACGTTAGGAAATGTTGCTAAGGTGGCTGCTGTCCATAAGCCTGGAGCTCTCTGTCAGAGTCAGCATTAAGGGATATGAAGTTCCAGTACCCACTGGTTATCCATTAAACATGTCAGGAAAAAAAAATCAGGCTTTGACCATTTTAAGTGGAAGTGACTTCTTCATGGTTTAAGTCTTCATAATTATAAAACTCTCAAAAGAAGGAGGTGCATGGGAACACTGCCAATTGTACATTCCCCTCCAAGTGACATTCTACTTATTTGGAAATGTATTACCATTCTTTCACTGTGATTAAGTCAAAATCTTGGAACTACCTTCCTAAGGGAGCACAGAGTGTACCTATACCACAGGGGCTGCAATGGGAAGGCTGTTCATCATCATGAGGGCAAGTCATGATGGGAAATCAATGCTGGCCTATCTACCTCACCTACCAGTGATGTCCACATCCCATGAATTAATTTAAAAACAATTTTTGATATTGGAGTAACTTGTTTTACTTTGTTTCTTTGTTGAGTCTCTCTCAATTCCATTTGTCTTTACTTCTCTGTACATATTTTACATACTGATGTTTGCTGGATTAGATTTGATTAGGTAGAAATTTCACCTTGTCCACTGATGCAAAACAGATGATGTAGGAACAGCCAAAGTTTATGTGCAGCATCTTAAATTCACCTTCATTGCTGCCAGTGGAATGAAGTTTAAAGAACAGCCTACTATCTTTTCTGCATTACCACTGAAGTTTAATTTCTACCTCTACACATTTCAGTAAGTTCTTTTTGATTTGGTGGAAGAGGCATTCTCTTGCCCTACTCTCTCAGGTCTCAGTATTCCTGTAAACAACAATGTAATGGTTCTTTAATTACGATAGAAGTTGCCACACAAAGGTCCACTACATGGTACATGTGAGCATGATGCATCATTACCATTGTCTTTGTTGCCGACTACAGAATCCAGGCCTGTAAGAATACGCAACAGAAAATTCCAGAGGAGCAAGATGAATGACGCTATCAAACAAACAACAGGCAACCTTTTATTTAGGCAATATAATATTGAACTGTACCAGGTTGATGCTGACAGTTCATCAACATCTGAATAACAGTTATGGGGAAGCACTGGGAGACTTGGCTTTTCAGTGAATCCAATTCTCAGATTTGGACCTAAAATTTTTGAAAGAAGTTTAAGGAATAAATTGAGAAGAATAAAAATAAAGCAATTAGCAAAGTTGTAAAATGTGGGGAGTGCTCCTTTTAAGGTCTGGGGAAGAGAATTTGGAAAAATTGGTTGATGACAAAACTAAGCAGGAATGACATTATATGGATACTTAGAAATAAGAGCAATATTGGGAGGATGGACAAAAAGCACAGTTCAATCCCATGCAGTACTGAGGAAGTGCCATCTATCAAATGAGACATTAAAATGAGGCTCCCAACTATTCTCGGTGCTTATGAACAATTACATGCTGCTATTATGAAGAGCACTGGCATTTTCCCTGGTGCCCTTACTAAGTTTTACACAAACCTGAGTAAATTAAGAGCCTGCTGAATGATCTCACATGAGGACAAGACAGAATAGCCAAGCTGAGGTGAGCGGCCTTCCTCATTTTCCTTGCAAATCTTATATTTTCCTCACTAGTAATCCTGCCAAAGAAACCACTGAAAGAAACGAGACTTAAAGAATATTAAATATGAAAATAAACAGTTTTCATTTAAATTATTCAAGTTGAGAAGGTGTAGGAATCATATTGGGTGTTATGGACGCAAGAACTTCCCATTAATAATGCTGGAATTTATTTTTTAACCATGTTCCTTCAGAGAGGTTCATCCAGCACTTTCATTTTTGGATTTAGTTTTAAGTTTGTTCAAAAGGTGAGGACAACTCTGATAATGCTATATGCAGTGCCCATCCTATGAATTGCAGATGATCCCATGGTGGTGTTAGGTGAGGAATTCCAAAGTATTGACCTACCAAGCCAAGATATTGGCCACAATTAACACTGTTTATACTGTCAGGACCATTTCTCATTCTAACTCCACTTACTTGGTTGATGTCTTCTTCAATCTTTCAGTGCTGCTTTCTTTCTTTCCCTTTTCCAAACTGGCTAAATAATTTTCTTTTTGCACAGACTCCCAGATTCTGAGCTTCTGGTCCAAAGTCTCTGGTAAGTGCTTTTCTAAATGAAATGCAAACAAGAAACAAATCCTTGTGATGGTGAGTTCTACAGTCATTTCTCTGCTAAAAATAAAATCAAACTCATTTTTTTCTCATCGATTTTCAGTTCTATTTCTCTGCTCCACTATCTGGTCACCAACAGAACTTTTGGAATATCTGATATGAGATGCCACACTCAAGTGAATAATCTTCAAGCATGAAATTGTATTGTGTGTTTGGCAGACTGTGACCATGCTAAATATTCCAAATTCATCCTGGTCAGATCTTCATGTGCTTGGAGTAAGGTTACTAGATCATTATTGGGAGCAGAAACCTTGTGCTTCAGGCTGGGCACTTGAAATAAATGCAAGTCCCAGTGTGATAAATATGCAATTGTTGATCTGGTTTGCATCATCATACCAACATAAAATAAACAAACCCATGCCTGAAATGATTGATAAAGGCATGGCATCCCTTTGTGTTGGGCAATCTATACCAGTGCTTCTCTAATATAGTTTTAGAGCTTTAATTTAGCTTCTCTCCTTACTTTGAAAAGGCTCCAAGCATCCATGATACCTCAACATCTATTTCAGAAATATCATTGAATGTAAAGCACTTTGAGACATCCAGTGAAAAGTACGAAATGAATGAAAGTCTTTCTTCATTTGCTATCATATCTTTAAATGAAATTATAGAACATAGAAAAATACAGTGCAGTACAGGCCCTTTGGCCCTCGATGTTGCGCCGATCCAAGCCCACCTAACCTACACTAGCCCACTATCTTCCATATGCCTATCCAATGCCCGTTTAAATGCCCATAAAGAGGGAGAGTCCACCACTGCTACTGGCAGGGCATTCCATGAACTCACGACTCGCTGAGTAAAGAATCTACCCCTATTTTCTGTCCTATACCTACCACCCCTTAATTTAAAGCTATGCCCCCTCGTAATAGCTGACTCCATATGTGGAAAAAGGTTCTCATGGTCAACCCTATCTAAACCCCTAATCATCTTGTACACCTCTATCAAGTCACCCCTAAACCTTCTTTTCTCCAATGAAAACAGCCCCAAATGCCTCAGCCTTTCCTCATACGATCTTCCTACCATACCAGGCAACATCCTGGTAAACCTCCTCTGCACCTGTTCCAGTGCCTCCACATCCTTCCTATAGTATGGCGACCAAAACTGCACACAATACTCCAGATGTGACCGCACCAGAGTCTTATACAACTGCAACATGACCTCAGGACTCCGGAACTCAATTCCTCTACCAATAAAAACCAGTACGCCATATGCCTTCTTCACCACACTATTTACTTGGGTGGCAACTTCCAGAGATCTGTGTACATGGACACCAAGATCCCTATGCTCATCCACACTACCAAGTATCCGCCCATTAGCCCAGTACCCCATCTTGTTACTCTTACCAAAGTGAATCACCTCACACTTACCTACATTGAACTCCATTTGCCACCTTTCTGCCCAGCTCTGCAGCTTATCTATATCCCGCTGTAACCTGACACATCCTCACTGTCAACAACTCCACTGACTTGCGTATCATCCGCAAACTTGCTCACCCAACCTTCTAGCCCCTCCTCCAGGTCATTTATAAAAATGAAACAGCAATGGTCCCAAAACAGATCCTTGTGGAACACCGCTAGTGACGGCACTCCAAGATGAACCTTTACCATCAACTACTACCCATCTGTCTTCTTCCAGCCAGCCAATTCCTAATCCAAACTTCCAACTCACTCTCAATGCCATACCTCCGTATTTTTTGCAGTAGCCTACCATGGGGAACCTTATCAAATGCCTTACTAAAATGCATATACACCACATCTATCCCTTTACCCTCGTCCACCTCCTTAGTCACCTTCTCAAAGTATTCAATAAGGTTTGTGAGGCACGAACTGCCCTTCACAAAACCATTCTGACTATCCTTGATCACATTATTCCTATCCAGATGTTCATAAATCCTATTCCTTACAATTCTCTCTAAGACTTTGCCCACAACAGAAGTGAGACTCACTGGCCTATAGTTACTAGGGTTATCCCTACTCCCCTTTTTGAACAAGGGAACCACATTTGTTATCCTCCAGTCTTCTGGCACTATTCCTGTAGACAATGAGGACATAAAACCCAAGGCCAATGGCTCTGCAATCTCCTCCCTTACTTCCCAGAGAATCCTAGGATAAATGCCATCAGGCCCAGGGGACTTATCTATTTTCACCCTTTCCAGAATTTCCAACACCTCTTCCCTACATACCTCAAAGCCGTCCATTCTAATTAATTGTGACACAGTATTCACATCGGCAACAATGTCCTGTTTCTGAGTGAATACTGATGAAAAGTATTCATTTAGTGTCTCCCCAATCTCTTCAGCCTCCACACGCAACTTCCCACTACTATCCTTGACTGGACCTATTCCTACCCTAGTCATTCTTTTATTCCTGACATACCTATAGAAAGCCTTTGGGTTTTCCCTTAACCTACCAACTAAGGATTTTTCATGTCCCCTCCTTGCTGCTCTTAGCTCTCTCTTCAGATCCTTCCTGGCTACCTTATAACTCTCAATCACCCCAATTGAACTTTCACGCCTCATCTTTACATAGGCTGCTCTCTTCCATTTAACAAGGGATTCCAATTCCTTACTAAACCACGGCTCCCTCACACGACCCTTTCCTCCCTGCCTGACACGTACATACTTATCAAGAACACTCAATAGTTGCTCCTTGAACAAGCTCCACATATCAACTGTGCCCTTCCCTTGAAGCCTACTTTTCCAAGCCACACATCCAAAGTCGTGCTTCACCGCATCATAATTTCCCTGCCCCCAGCTATAACTCTTGCCCTGCAGTGCACACTTATCCCTCTCCATCACTAGAGTAAAAGTCACCGAATTGTGGTCACTGTCCCCAAAGTGCTCACCTACCTCCAATTCTAACATCTGGCCTGGTTCGTTACCCAGAACCAAATCCAGTATGGCCTCATATATAAAAATTATATATGATTTTTATAAATAATGCCTAAATTAAATAGGCACTAGAGTTATGGAACAGGCCTAACCCCTCAAAACACCTTTAAGAAGGTAGCCCAGACCATAACTTTGCTATTTGTTTTAGCTAAGTGTATAGTGGATATTCCCGACTGAATTAGCTGGTTCAACTACCAAATTTTAAACAAACAGAATTTATTTACAAAATTACAGAATGAAACCAGAAAATAGAAAACCGGCTAACTTATCCTATCTTAATCCGACTTAATGATGCTGTTCTGAAAATACTTACAACAGTCCCAATAAAAACATCCCTTAGCACAAAGAGTAAAAAGACACAAATAGCTTATGAAGTCAGAAGGAAAGAGAAACAAGCTTCCAGTTTCAACTGTGACCCTGACTCAATTAACCCCCGAACTGAATAGAATTGCACAGCGAGAGAGCTGGCCGTGCTCCCTTGACTATACCAGTTTTATTTTCAAAAAAAGACTTGAAAGCTTTTGGCCTGAAGCACTATCTGTTAGGGTAAACAAAAAGGCTCCAATGAACCATTCAAACTTCAGATATGATGGAACTTTGGGTTGTTAGAACATCTCTGGAAAAAAAAAACTCAAGGATGCAGTGGGCGGCACGGTGGCACAGTGGTTAGCACTGCTGCCTCACAGCACCAGAGACCCGAGTTCAATTCCCGCCTCAGGCGACTGACTGTGTGGAGTTTGCACGTTCTCCCCGTGTCTGCGTGGGTTTCCTCCGGGTGCTCCGGTTTCCTCCCACAGTCCAAAGATGTGCAGGGTCAGGTGAATTGGCCATACTAAATTGCCCGTAGTGTTAGGTAAGGGGTAAATGTAGGGGTATGGGTGGGTTTCACTTTGGCGGGTCGGTGTGGACTTGTTGGGCCGAAGGGCCTGTTTCCACACTGTAATCTGATCTAATCTAATCTAATCTAATCAGTAACCTTCCAAAAAAAAAACAGCATTGTGATACTAGGGAGTAGTGTCTGAAATTACAGTTTAAGTCACTACTGAGCCATGCAGAGCTGAGGGTTACAAATTCAACCCCGTCTTTTTGACTTCAAAAGCACAGTGAGTAGGAATTTATGACAACTTTAAATTAAGAAAGGGGGAAAGAAAAGGATTGGAGCACCAATTTCTAATGGTTACCCAAGTCGTGCATTTGTTGATAGCAACATCTGCGGGCATGGAACAGGGATTCGGCCATGATGCTTTTGCCAATCTCAAGTGTCTCAGACACTGACAAGCACAGCACTGGGCTTCAGCATGGATCACTGATTTCCAGAGCATTGAGGAAAAGTAAACGGCTGCCGACACCCCAAGACCGTTCTCAGTATACCTGAGCAAAACATGTATGTGCAGTAAACCCACATGTGATAACATTCCATCCTGTTTGCCCAGATCTACTGTGCTTACTTGGGAGCTGCCATGGTTTTTTTTAAACTGACAAGAGTTTCACAAAGTGTGCAAGCATAGATCTTTCCACATGCACAATATGCTGCCAGATCATATTTATGACACACATTTCCTTTCAAAAAGGCTTTTTATACTATATCTTAAAAGGAACATAAAGCTGCCCTGACAAAACTAATCGGAATCTTGCCTTATGACAATTAATTATGCTATGTTCACCCCCTCCCCACCAAATATGAACAAGGAGTAGCAGTAAGCCATTTGAGTCAGCTCAACCATTTAATAGGGTTATAGCTGATTTAATTGTTACCATAGACCCCCCACTCCTGCTTACCGTTTATTGTGGTTAACAGACAGAGTTGGAATTAATAGGTCTTTTTTCTAGTTCGAAGGACGTAACTAGTGGAGTGGCACAAGGATCAGTCTTAGTTGTTATTTTCTTAATTATGTTCCATCTATAATCATGACTTGGGAGGGTCAGAATGTCATGTATTCAAATTTGCTGACAATATTAAAATAAAAATGTGGAAGGGCATGTTGTGAAGAAGAGAAAGGATCTACAAGGGGATACAGATTGGTTAAATCAGTAAGCAACATTTACCAGATGAAATTTTATGTAAGAGTGTGGGAGGTAATTCACTACAGTAGGAAGAATCAAAAGACAGGCTACTGCTTGAATGGAGAGATAATCCAAGAAAAAAAGAATCTGGGTGTCTTAGTGCATGAAACACAAAGTTGGCGCAACAAGTAGTTAGGCGAACGTTGGTACTGCAGATGCTGGAGATTGAGTCAAGATTAGAGTAGTGCTGGAAAAGCATAGCAGGTCATGCATCATCCGAGGAGCAGGAAAATCGATGTTTCGGGCAAAAACCTAAATCCCTGATGAAGGGCTTTTGTCTGAAACATCGATTTTCCTGCTCCTCGGATGCTGTCCGACCTGCTGTACTTCTCCAGCACCACATTCTAATCTTGGCAGCAAGTAATTAGGAAGGCAAATGGAATTTTGGATTCATTGTCCAGAGGTGGAGTTTAAAACTAGGACAGTTCTGTTACAATTGTAACATATGTTGGTGAGGTGGCCTCTGGAGTACTGTGCATAGCATTGGTCCCTGTATTTTAAAAAAAGGTGTTGAAGGCAGTTTCAAAGAGATTCAATAGGCTGATTCCTGGAATGAAGGGATTATCTTCTTGATAAGGCAGACCTTTATCCATTAGAAGTATGAATGTGAGACCTTACTTGAAACTTAAGATGGCGAGGGGCTTGTCAAGATAGATGTTAAAATGTCTCCACTACTGGGGGAATCTAAAACTAGGGAACATAGTTACAGAATAAGAGGATACTCATTTAAAATTGAGAAGAGATTTTTTTTTTCTCCTAAAGGGTAGTAAGTGTCTGAAATTCTGTACTGGAGAGGGAGTTGTGGAGGCAGGATAACCGCAAGTATTTAAAGAGGAGGGAAGTAGGTTTTTGAAACATTGAGGATTATTAGGAGCTGGCACAAGAGAGGAGTTGAGGTCTGGGGCAGATCACCCATGAACATATAGAATAGATAGGAGAGTTTGAGGGCTAAATTGCCACATCTCACTCCTATTTCTTGTCCATGATCAAGTTTCACCCCCTTCCTTACCAAGAATGTATCCACTTCAGTCTTCAAAACATTTGAAGACATTACTTCCACCCTATTTTTAGGAAAAAGATTCCATAGCTTCTCAGTTCTCAGAGGGAATTTTTAAAAATTACCTAATGGCCTTTATTTTTCCAAAAAATGGGTGACCCCTTACTTTTAAACAGTGACCCCACATCCAGATTCTCCTACAAGAGAAGGCATCCTGTCAACATCCCTTGGGACCTTGAATTTCAATAAAGTCGCCTCTCCTCTGAACTCCAGTGGATAAAGGCTAGTCTGAACAAACTTTCATTGTAAAGCAACCCATCTGTTCTAGCCTGCTATACCTTATCTGAATTGCTTTCAATGCATTTTCATCCTTTCTTACATAAGGAGACCAATACTGTACACAATAGTTCAGATGTGGTCTCACCACAGCCAGTATAACTGAAGCATAATCCAACTTTTCTACTCAATTCCCCTTGTAATAACTAACAACATTCTACTGCAATCCTAATTACTTGCTATACTTCTATTCTAGCCTTTTGTGATTCATGCATTGGACACCCCGATATGTCTGTCACAAACTGAATGCAAAAATGCAAACATATTATGGTTACTGTTACCTAGGAGTACCTTAACTATTAATCATTAATCCTATTCTTATTGCACAATACCAGCTCTAGTATAGCCTGCACTTTGATTAGTTTCAGAACATACTGTCCCAAGAAATCTGGAATTCATTCTATAAACTCAATAATATAAAAAGCTTCAGTACTGGAGATCTGGAGCTAAAACAGAAAGGGCTGGAGAAACTCAATGGGTCTGGTAGCATCTGAGGAAAGAGAAGTAAAAGATAATGTTTCAAGTATTGTATGACTTTGGAACATTGTTTCAAATATAGTTCTGAAGAAGTTATATCAAACTCAAAACATAAATTTAGTTTCTCTTTCCACAGATGCTGCCAGACCTGCTGAGTTTCTCCAGCACTTTGCTTTTATTTATATAAACTCCCTATCTAAGGCTTTCTTTGCCTTTCTGATTTCCAGTCTATATGTAGGTAAAATCTCACATGATTGTCAGTGTGCTGGTGAGATCCAATGCCCCCCATGAATCAGAACTCACTCTTCTCACACCAGTCTTTGAGCTATGCATGCTGATGTACCCCATGCAAATTTGTATGTGGCTCGGGTAGTAATCCAGAGATGATTACCCTTTGAGGTCCTGCTTTATATGGTGCTTAGCTCCTCATACTGACTGTCATCGCAAAAATAAAATGTTCTGCACAATGTTATTAGTACCCACATGGACCATGATAACAGGATCCTCCCCCACTCACTGCAAGTTCTTCCCTCCCCCTGAACAAAATGAAACAGCACTAGGACAGGCAATGGAGCCTTCTGGATTCATGGTGATCATTACTGAGGATGGTGTCGATCTACCTCACTATACTGCCCCTAATACAGTTATATTTCTATCTACTCTCCCCCTTGCATGGCTTCTGGTGTAACAGTACCACATTCAGTGGATTCATTCATCCTGCAACCCCATTCTCATCCAAATAAACTGAAAGAACCTCAAACCTGTTTGACAATTGCAAAGGATGAGGCTCTGGTCTCTTTATCTACCTCACATAAAAATCACACTTCCCTTACCCCTGTGAATACTGACCAAATCAGAACACCATATTCTAAGGGGGTATGATTGTGTCCTGTTTCAAAAAGTTACAGCACATTCTCCCTGATATTTTACAGTGATTGTAGTTCAACCTCCAGTTCATAACCTCAAACAAAACAGCTCCAACTTTGAACACTTCTTGCAGATGTGTTTTTCCTGGATCACAGTGGCATCCAGGGGCTCTCATATGTTGCAGCTGTGACACATCACCTGCCTGGCCATCCTTAATGATTTAATTAGCTACTTAGTGTATACTTGAATGAATTAATTACCTTGTATATTTTCACAAACATTACAATCAGCTAAAATACTATTCAGAATCTTAAGCAGTCTTCTCCAACCACCTATCCAGGTACACATTGAAGAAAAAGTATCTTTATTAACTCCACGTCTTCCACTCCTTATTGTGAGGACAGTTGCTGTTTGCGAGGTTTGGTTGGGGGGGGGGGATGGGAAATTTTGGGGGGTGGAATGGGGATTTTGTGGGGTGGGAGGAGAAATAAAGGTATGTTGTCTAAAATTCTAATAATTTGTATTTATGTTAATTCTAGTTTAATTATTAAAGTTATGTAAAAAAGTGAAATTTTTCCAAATAATTTGTTCTGTTTGATTCATTTGGCAGAGTGGACTTGATGGGCCGAATGGCCTTACTTCCACTCCTATGTCTTATGGTAAACTTAGTTGTTTTATGAAATTGGCCTTTGTAGGAATCATAACATTTTCAAGATTAAGTAGGAGGTTGAGGGGTAACCTCATCGATGTTTATAAAAGAGTGAGAGGCATAGATAAGGTGAAGAGCAAAGGTCTTTTTCCCAGGATAGAGGTCATTCAAAACTACAGGGCATAGGTTTAAGGTGAGAGGGGAAAGATTTAAAAAGGGACCCAAGGGAGCTTTTTTTTTTCCACATGGAGGATGTGGCATATATAGAATAAACTACCAGAAGGATAGAGGTTACAACATTTAAAAGATGTTTGGACAGGAACATGAATAGGATAGATTTAGAGGGATATGGACCAAACACAGGCAAATGGGACCAGTTTGGTTTGGGAAACCAGTTTGGCATGGATGAGTTGGACCAAAAGGCTGTGACTCAATAACATTCCCATGGTAAAATGTGACACTGGAGCAAATTCAATGGATCTCTTGTGCATGGGTTTTCTCTCTACGACTTGCAATCCACACTTCCATGGGAAGGTCACTTACCAAAATGCTCCTGCTTGTGCTGTGGTTCTTTAATAATCTTTCGAATGAAAAGGTTTAAGTGGCTGATGATGATGAAGGGTGGAGCCAGAGCAGGCCTGCTGTGATACTCAACAATTAGGTTGTAGCGCTGAAATTTCCAGAATATGTCAGTGTTTCCCTGGACAAGCTGGAAGGTATAGCTGCCATGGAAAGAAAAGCATTTAAAAATGATCTACAATGCTGCATTCAACATCCACAGACACACTGCACACAGCACAGTTCCTGTGAATTTGATTGAATGATAAATCCTCATGGTTGCTACAAGATCACACCCACTACAGCAAATACTATCACAAGAATTTTATCAGATACACATCTGGCACCCTCCAGCCTCCATACCAAGGAAATATTGGATATTCCCTTGGGCAGGAGGAAGGGGAATTGTTGAACATTAGTACTGCTCCAATGATGTGTTATGTATGGAACAACAACAGTTATTTTATCTCTAGGATCTAATCACTTGCTACGACTGGACTCCACTCAGAGGTGGCTGTACTTATGCACTTGTTGGTGCACTCTCCTCACTGGGTAATCACTGTACTACTGGGTGCCTTTCTATGGATCAAGCAAGGAACTCCTTACTTACGAATCTTTGGTCTATCTTGCGCCTTGTATGGGGCAACAAAACATACAATAAAGGCTTGAATTTCTTTA
The DNA here is from genome assembly GCF_037043375.1 of Chiloscyllium plagiosum. Taxonomy (NCBI): domain Eukaryota; kingdom Metazoa; phylum Chordata; class Chondrichthyes; order Orectolobiformes; family Hemiscylliidae; genus Chiloscyllium; species Chiloscyllium plagiosum. The sequence goes on from NW_028270156.1 coordinate 61,121,182, forward strand.
GCACCTCTAAACCTCTTAAATGAGCATGACTGATTAAAAACTTTGACATGCAAGTAGAAGAGCTAATTAGGTCAGTTGTCCAAAAGCTTGGGTAAGGAGATGTTTCAAGGAGAGATAGATGCTGGAATACCTAGAAAGGGATTTCCAGTTATTAGGGCTCAGGCAGCTTAAGGCACAACTGCCAAAAAGGTGAAGAGATTAGATCGGGTTAACCAAAATGCCAGAATTAGAGGTGCTCAGAGATTTAACAAGTGCAGGGCTGGAGTGGATTAGAGGTTGGAACAGACGATGGCAAGGATAAACTTGAAAACAAAGATGATGATTTTAAAATTGAGGAATTCTCCGAATAATAGCCAGTGTAGATCATGCAGGATGATGAGCAAACTGAGTTATAATATGAGCAGAATTTTGGATTAACTCCATTTAATACAAGTTAGATGATATGAAGCTGACATCAAGTGAATTGGAAATTTTAAATCTAAATGTACCAAAGGCATGTGTCCCAGAGAAAGGGTGAAAATAAATTATGATTGAATTGTACGCTCATAAGCCTGAGACAGTGAGGTATAGTTTGAATTTCCTTTGTTCCCTTACCATTGTAGGCCCAAATGAATGTTTTCCCAACCTGTTGGTTAAAAGTAACCACAGCAAAGTTCTTTAAGATGAACACAAAGGCACGATTAATTAGCAAGGCATGAGCCTGACTGAGGCCAACTCCCTGTAGAATATGAGATATGGCCATTTGGTTGAAGTAGATGCAGTTAGTTTGCCAGGTAAGCCACTGGCCAGTGTTCCAGCTAATTTTATTTTTGTCCGTGTGGACCTCGGAGATCCATGTGTGACAGTGACTTCCTGAAACAATAGGTAATGCTGCCAAAGGCCTCAGCTGCAGCAAAAAGCAAGGAAAGACTGAAGTACTCCTAAGCCTTTAGGTTCTGATTGAGGGGCCAAAAAGCAAGACAAAGCAGAAATTATGTGAGTATCCAACTAGGCACAAAGTGATTGAGCGGTAAGAGAGGAAGTGAGAAGCCCTGAGATGGATTCTGGTCAAATCAATTGGATAGGTGCCTGTGCAAGTCCTGGCAGCAGCATTACAAGATAATGCGTGGCTTAGAAAGTGTGGACACTGGGAATTTGTTTCCGTCAGGCAGGGATACTAGGGCCCATGGGCACAGCTTTAGAATTAGAGGGAGTCATTTTAAAATGGAAATGAGGAGACATTTCTTCTGCCAGAGAGTGGTGGGCCTGTAGAATTCATTGCCATGGAGCACAATGGAAGCTGGGACGTTGACTGTCTTCAAGGCAGAGATTGAAAAATTCTTAATCTCTTAAGGAATGAAGGGATACGGGGAGAGTGTGGGTAAGTGGCGTTGAAAGGCCCATCAGCCATATTTGAATGGTGGAGTGGACTCTGGGCCAAATGGCCTTACTTCCACTCCTATGTCTTTTGTCTTACAATGAAAGGTACTAGTGAGATCCAATGTGCAGCTCTAAAGTGCAGGACTGTGCTGTAACTGGGTCAGTGATGTGTTGTAAGGATGCAGAAAGTCTAAAATTTCAAACCACTATGGATGACCGTATGGACAGTCACTGACTTATAGTGTGCCCTGATATGTTGGTGACTGGCCAAGATGGCGGGCCCCAGGGACACGTGGAAAGTTGGGGTTAAATTTCCTTTCACGCTTAGGATTGCTGCTATCTAATTTCTATCCAGCACATGGGAGAATAGGAAAATACATATCAATGAAGTAAGGTTAGGCACGAACAGTATACAAATAGACCACTTGCAATTCACTGCAGAGATTCTTGACTCCCACTTTCTGATTTTGGTTGCAAAATTGTGTATTTTTTCTTCTGTCAATGTAAGGAATCCCATTTTCCCAACTGACTCACCAATGCTCATGTTATTTAGTTGCTGGAATAATTGCGTCTGAAAGTTTTATAAAAATAAAAGTGATGCTTTCTCTTGGTTCCTTCTAGCTGTTACATATGAAGGAGAGTTTCAGAAGCAGATGAGTTCAGGCAGGGTTGGAGTTGTTCTGATGAAAAGTCACTGGACTTAAAACATTAACTCTGCTTTCTTCCCACAGACCTATTGAGTTTCACCAGCAATTTGTTTTTGTTTCAGATCTCCAGCAGTTCTGTGTTCAAAGATGTTATACAGGTGGGATTTGAATCCTGGCCTCCTGGTCCAGAGATAGGGACATTACCACAGCATCACAAGCCCATCTCTATGTCAAACAACACCAATGTTCCAAACAGTCTGGCTGGGCTTCATAGAATTAACAAGGATTAGGATGAAACAATGGCTTGTGTAGGGGACCAAAGCAATGGTTTTGTTCTACTCCCTGTTTAGTAATAGAAACTGTGTACTCAATACTACATGACAGACAAGTAGTGTGAGAGTTCAGCAGTAGAGAAAAGTGGGATAGCTGCGATGTTCATGTGGAACCTGGTGTTATGTTTTTATATTGTGTCAGGTTTTTATATGGTGTCACCAAGGGACAGCAAGTAGATGAGTCAGAGGATTCAAGAATAAAATTACTGGGGAGCAAGGGATGGGTGCAGGAGAATTGAAGCCATTGCAAGTGTTAAGATTAGGTTGATATCAATAAAATCAAGCAAGGGTGATGAAAGAGAGAAGGGAATTGAAGGAGGTTTGTGTGGTCAAAGAGTGCAGACAGGTTGAGATGAATGAGGAGGCATAGTCTCCCTTTTGTTCCTCCCAGTAGCTTTATTACAATGACAGTGGAAACCCATTTAAAATCAGTGGGTTACACCTGGCATTTAAACAGTGCACAAAGTGCTACCTAGAAAATGTAAGCCAATATGGCATTTAGGAGTTGAAGGTTTATTTGCTGAGAAATATGCTTCAAATCTGTTTTTGTTTTTCTCAAAGCAGCTTAATAATCAGTAGCATGTTAGAAAAATGTTGGCCAACTTGCATTTTGGAGCTGATGTAATTGGAAAATACTTTTTAAAATTTTGCAAACATGTCAGGAAAACATCACTCACTCACTGCCGTTGCAAGCTCTTTTGATTGTAATGTGGTCTGTCACAAATTTGGACAGAGGCACACAAGCTCATTTTGGTTAATCCAATTGCATCATTTCCCTTTGGTATTGGGCACAGTGTAATTCAAAATTGCAGAATAGAATGTCAACAGAGTTAATCCAGGCCAACACATTTTCAGGTACAACCCTATATCTGAAGGAAATGTCAATGATATGATCCAAACATTCCAACTAGCACTGGATATTCTTAACTATTATTCTGGCAAACTGATAGAAACTAAGAACAGGAGTAGGCCAGTCAGCCCTTTGAGTCCACTTCACCATTCAATGTGATTATGGCTGATACTCTATCTCAATATTATATTCATGCTTTCTCCTGATACCCCTACATGAGCTGTGGCAAAGAGTGGAAGTCAGTACCCTATGGGGGACAATTTTACATGGGGTTTACCCTATTTCTTGACATAATTTTGTCAAGAAATTCAGATGATTTAGACTTCCTCAGAATTTTGCCAACTTTCAACCAAATTTACAGAACCCGGACTCGGAGAAGCCTCACAAAATCCCATGTGCAGGATGTCTCATACATCACCTGAACATTGCAATTAGAAGATTCAACAGCAGCACGTTAGTGACCAGCAGGAAGACAACCAGAAGCATGATGACCAGCCAATTTGCATAACGATTAATGCAATAGGGTAAATTATCTTCATTTGTCATGTTGGCTTGGTTACTGAAGCAGGATCGGTTGACCATCCGAACCTCTAGAATGTGACAACATGAAGTTAAAGAAATAACAGTAAAGCACAGAATTTCTCTATTTTTAAAAAAGTGTATTACTGCCCAGTAACATCCCAATATGTCCCAAACAGCTCATACAGAACTTGAGAATCGTACGTCATCAAGGAAAGCAATTGGCTCTTCATACACATACCCACTCTTTGGAAGAGCTATTCGTTTAGTTCCAATCCCCTGCACTTTCCCCAAAACCACGTGCAAATCTTTCCTTTTTTGAGCTTGTATCCAATTATCTACTTCTGTCTCCCTCTCAGACAGCACATTTTGATGTGTGGATCTCACAGAGCCATATGGTTACGACTTAAATCACGTACCGTCTATTTCATCCAGGGGAATCTGGCCAAATATCTGAAGGTAAGGCCTGTAGAGAACATTCCTGAAGATCCAATCCACGCGAGTCTCATTGGGGTGGAGCAGAGCCTGAGTGGCCACGCCATAAGCAATGAGCCAAACAGTCAGAAAGAATAAGAAGAAGAAGACATCTTTCATCTGTTGGAGGAATTAACACAAGTGAAAGAGCCAAAACATTAGCTCAGATCTGCTCCATCTTTAACACGTTTGGTCAGGTCAGTTTGTAAGTATGGGTAATTGTACAGCCACAAGTGAAGATAGTGAGTCACATGAACAAGTTTATCTGTAAGCTCTCCAGTGATTTGTGTAACTCAGTGTTATTGTCTATTTGGCTTTGTTACACACTGCTGACATTCCCCATCCCTTCATCAATCATTGCTGAATTAAACAATTTCAGTGAGGATGATGAGCTGAGCGCTAAAATTGACAAGAGCATCTTGGTTAAAGAAAACCATTTCAACATAGCCTCGGCTTTTGATCACTATGCAGTTGTTGCTGCAGGGAAATTTATGTGAGCATTGCATAAGAATATGAGATTAAGCTCAATTGTGATAATTCACATGCTTCAACAGCTTAATAACACTCAGCAAGGTCATTTATCTTTGTCAACTAATGCAGTTCTTACTGGTTTTACAGAATACAATCCTCTATTTAACTTTATACACAATTATAAAAGTAACCAGCCTGCATCTCAGCAAGAGCCTGATCAAAGAGGAAAAGTCCATTAGACTTTATCTTTAATTACCAGTCATCGCCAGTGTTAATACTAGTCTCGGTACTATCTATCTATCTATCAGCTTGATCAATATTCAGGAGTGGCAGAGCATAAATTTCTTTCAGTTAAATGTTGGGAAGTCTGGAGTTGTCGTTGTTGTCGTAAGTCCCCTTTATGAATTTCACAAACAGACTACTCTTTGGAAACAAGCTGAAGCTGCTTCCCACTCTATTCACAGCCTTGATGCTGCATGTGAGCTCAATGAGTTTTCGTCCACACATCCAAACCGTCACAACAATTCCCTACTTCAACCTTTATCACCTTGTTCTCACTCCTCAACACATTAGGTGAAGCCATCATTCATGCTTTTGTTACATATAGACTCTGCTGTTTCTGTGCACCTCCTTCCCTTCCATAAATGTGCCATTCAAAACTATACTGCCTGTCTCCTAATGTACTGTTCGGGTTCATCATTGTTCTTGCATTCACTAGCCAACAAATGGCTCCTGATTAAGCAACACCTTGATTTTTCAAATCTCTCCATGGCAAACTTTCCCAACCCCATTTCACTCCACCATTCAAGATCATGCTTTCAGCTGCTAAGGATGCTAACTATGGAATTCCCTGTCTAAATTTCCTTTAAAGATATATAACCAATCTCTATAACCATCTGACAATCTCCTTTGGTCACTCCTTATGTGCATTGGTCTTAATTGTTATTCTGTTAAATGCTCCTGTGGAATACCTTGGGACTTTGCTGCTACGTTGAAGGCACAATACGAATTAAAAACTTATTGTAGCTACTTGGACATTGTGCTCTGTGCATTATTTGTACTGGGAGTGTGTGTGATTTTACAGTTTCACACATCCTTGGAGCACATCTCCTGAGGTGACAGCTATGGAACCAGGTCAGATTTGAGTCCCTAGGTGCAATAATTGATGCCATGAGCAAGATCAGGTAGCATTGCCTATCCACAGCAGTTTATGCCATCTTTTGATCATGATTAAACACGCATTCTTCAAACTGGAAATATCAAAATCAGACAAAGTTCAAGCATTTCAAAAGACTTCGCTCAATTCACTTCAAAGAAAAAAATTCTTCCCCTTTGTTGGTTGCATCATTGAATATTTGTCTATTTACTCTCTCTTGAAAGTTACAGATTCCTATTCCGGGCACATTTGCAAATGGTCTACCCTCGTGCTTAATCCTGGAGTCAAACTCATTCTTTTGGTCATTCACCTGTCACACATGTACTTTCCAGCAGAGGTCAACAGGGCAAATCTTCCCCTTTGCAGAATCAGGAACTTTGGGGCCATTTCCTGGAGTGGCATTTTTAAAAATTCATTCATGTTTTGTGGGCAGCACTGGCTAGACCAGCATTTATTGCCCAGAGGGCAGTTAACAGTCAACCACATTGCTGTGGGTCTGGAGTCACATGTAGACCAGACCATGTAAGGATGGCAGTTTCCTTCCCTAAAAGGTGTTAGTGAACCAGATGGGTTTTTCATGACAATTAAAAATAAATTCATGGTCATCATTAGACTCTTAATCCCAGATTTTTATTGAATTCGAATTCCACCATTTGCCGTGGCAGGATTCAAACCTGGGTTCACAGAACATTTCTTGGGTCTCTGGCTTAACAGTCCAGCAATAATACCACTAGGCCATCACTTTCCCTGCAGCTGTGATCGTTTAGCACAGTGCTGAGCAAGCGTTAATCTGCTCTGCGGGGCATCGTGGCACATATTGTACATTGTGACATTATTGGAGTTCAGCCTGAGCACCAGTAATATCACAAAGTAAAATCAAAATAAATGTCAATGAAAGGATAAAGAAAATACTTTACCCATGAGATTCTAATCCTTCTTGAAGCTGCAGCCATGCTTACAGACACCTACCATTCGTTCCACAATGATAATCTTCGGACCCAATTGTTTATTGATGGCAAAGATGTGGATCAGCCTCAGAGCAAACACCATGAAATCCAGGCACAGAGTCGTGCGGCCCGCATTATAGGAGACTGTTAGCATTCTGTAAGAGAAAAGGAACATACCACCACTTAGAGAAACAAGCGCAAGGTTAACAAAAGATACCTCACGCGAAATATGGATAAATGGTGAACCAATGCAAATGGGAGCCAATCAAATTCATTTTCTTAAAGCTGAAGGTGGATAAAATAAGTTTATTTTAGATTAGATTAGATTCTCTACAGTGTGGAAACAGGCCCTTCGGCCCAATAAGTGCACACCAACTCTCCGAAGAGTAACCCACCCAGACCCATTTAAGATTTAGATTTGTTTTGAGTTCACTAGAGAAGGAATCAGTTTAAATATCCTGATAAATTTGATTGGACTGGAAGCCATTGACATTTTATGTCCTTTTAACTTTCGAAAATGATTAGCGACACATTGGAAAATAAACTGAATATGGGGTACTCCTTTGTGCTGGACTTTTTTCAACACAACCCGAGAATTCAGGAAGACCAGCTCCCCAAACATGGTTTTGCTGCAGTTTGTGTTGTTTGTTGAACATATCTAATTGAGTTACATAAGTCTCTAAAGGGGATTAACAAAGTAGACAAGGAAAAGATGTTTCCCCTTGTGTGGCAATCAAACGCACAATCATCGTTTCAAGATAACGGGAGGCAAATTTAAAACCGAGACAAGGAGAAATTGCTCAAAAGCGTCATGAATCTGTGGAATTGATAACCCCAAAAGTGTGGTGGACTCAGGACATTGAATAGAAGAGATACTTAATTAGTAACAGGTTAAAAGGGTTATAGGTAGAAGGCAGGAAAATGGAGTTGAGGCCAAGCTGAGACCAACCATAATTGTACTGAATAGTGGAGCAGGCCCCAAGGGCTGAATTGCCTACTCCCCTTTTCTCGTATTTTCTTTTTACAGCTATGCCACAGTATGGGACTAACTTATTTGTGACTGTGTGTAATCGTGGTACAAAGTGAAGAATTAATATTACACTTTACATTAACTGGTGACACACGACTGACATGTGAACCAGGTCAATTATATTAACTGTCAAAAATATTCAAGTATAAGTGGAGGTCAAGCATGGTCAAAGAGATGGCAAATGAAGTGAAATCATATTCATTGATATTCCATCCTCCCCACCCCAAAAAAGAGAACTAGAGAGAAAAGACATGGGAGAAACTGGGCAACATACGATAGATACGGGAAATGTGTACTGCTTTCACACTTTTTTACCTTTGTAAAAATGCAAAGCTATGTAATTGTCAGTGCAACTGCAAATGGTGAGATAACTGTCCATATTTAAAAGGTTGTGGAGAAATTTAGTACGTTGAAATGGTCTTGGGCATTTGCACAAAATGGAGATAGGTAATTGGGACATTTATTATCCCCCTAGTTTTCCATTTCACTGCTGTCAATGTACTTTTGAGAATAGTAATGACTGCTAAAGTATAAGAGACAATCTCATGTTACTTATAACTGGCAGAGGAATAGGGCAGATAGGACTTCCTTAGCGCCATTTCCAGAATAAAAGAAACACTCCAAAAATCAAAACAAAATCCAGTTGTGGGAGGGTCAGTTTGAAAACGCGTAAGATCAAGAAGCATCGATGGAGACAAAGAGGTGCAACAATTCATCAGAACTGAAGAAAATTAATGATACAACAGGTTTTTAAGAAAGTGTGAGGTGTTGCATTTTGGTAAGGCACATCAAGGCAGGACTTATACACTTAATGGTAAGCCTCCTGGGGAGAGTTGCTGAGCAGAGACCTTGGGGTGCAGGTTCATCATTTTTTGAAAGTTGAGCTAGAGGTAGACAGGGTAGTGAAGGAGACATTTGCCTTTATTGGCCAGTGCATTGACTATAGGAGTTGGGTTATCATGTTGCAGTTGTATCGGACATTGGTTAAGTCACTTTTGGAATGCTGTGTTCAATTCTGTTCTCCTTGCTAAAGAAAAGTTGTTGTTAAACTTGCAAGAGTGCAGGAAAGATTTACAAATATGTTGCTGTGGTTGGAGGGTTTGAGCTATAGAGAGAGACTGAATGGGCTGGGCTGTTTTCCCTGCAGCATCGGAGGCTGAGGGATGACCTTATAGAAGTTTATAAAATCATGAGGGGCATGGATTGGGTGAATAGCCAAGGTCTTTTCCCCAGGGGAGTCCAAAGCTAGGTTTAAGGTGAGAAGGGAAAAATTTAAAAGGGCAACTTTTTCACAAAGAGGCTGGTGTATGTATGAAATGAGCTGCCAGAGGAAGTGGTGGAGGCTGGTACAATTACAACATTTAAAAGACATCTGGATGGACTTCGGAAGTGGAAGGGTTTAGAGGAAAATGGGCCAAATGCTGGGAAATGGGACTAGATTAATTTTGGATATCCGGTTGGCATGAGTGATTGGATCGAAGGGTCTATTTCCGTGTTGTGCATCTCTATGACTCAATGAAAAAGGTAAAGTAAAAGTGAATGAATGACTATAAAGGAAGTAGTGTTTCTGCTATTGTCATTTACACCTCTTTTTAGTGTACTTACTTATCCCGTTACCATCTCCTTTTTCCTTGTAATATTTCTTTTTCCATTAATCACTCCTGCCTTCTCCCCTATTCTGTTTGAAGGTAGCCATCTCTTTGAACGGTGAATGATGAGTGATTATTAACTAACAAGAGTCAACGGACCCGAACCAATAAGTCTACTTTCTCTCCACAGATGCTGCCAGACCAGAGTTTTTCCAGCAGTTTCTGTTTGCACTTTTCATTTCCAGCATGTGTAGTTTTGTTTTTGGCTATGCTTGAATGTTTCCTGTGAAACCTAGCTTGATTAATAAGTCTTCTACTCTTGGAAGTCCCTTACCTGCTTTGAACTATATCTATTTCTTCTGTCAGTATTTTTGAGTGAGATAAAACTTGAAAGCAATGAAGAATGTTACCTGTAAAACATTGAACAGCTGCTTCGCTTGATAACTGATTCATATGGTGCTAATGGAGCGAGATGGTCCAACCAATGTTGCTTATCAGCTTTTCCTCATCAACATATATTCCAACTTAATAACATTATCAAAGTGCAAAGCTGTTTATTATCTTTTAAATGGGGTTAAAAAGTGAAAAATAAATTCTCACTGTAATAATAAAATCCCTTCCTTCCATTTATTCTTAATAAATTCAATTCATATTTCATAACCCAAAAGGTTCCAACCGATCATAATATTAGTCACATTCAGTCAGAGAACTAATGTATATGATAGACATCCCAATTATATCCAGCATTGATAATAAATCAGTTTGTTGTGCAATTGGTGTATGGTGTCAAATTTCTTTTGTAATGTATTTTAGTTCATTGGAAGTGATGAAAGAAAATTGATTTTCCACAGTATAATGAAGTATTATTTTAAAGACTGGAAATGAAGACATTACATCAGTCAAACACCCATTAATACTACTCACCTTAAACTTTGTTCTTTCTCAAACTCGGCTGTTTGTGCTCATTGTTCAAAATCTGCTGACATTTTTGTGATTGCCATCTTTCTGCTGAACTGTAGCTACTTGCCAACACTGTGATAAATGAGCTTTCAGACCTTGTGAAAGTGGTCCCCCTAGTTTTCTTGCCTGACGCTGGGTGGATATTTGTTGATTGATTTGTATGTGTACCGAAGTACAGTGAAAAACTTAGTTTAAGAGCAGCACATGCAGATCATAGTAAACAAGGATGTACAGATCAAAAATACTTTGACAGAGGCATACAGGTTACATTGCAGAGGCATTCGCTCAAAGAGATTAATATTAGGAAGATCACATTATTTGAGGCTAGTTAGTCCATTCACCATTTTTACTATGATCTGCCTTTACTGTTCGTAAACAAAGCTTTTCATTGTACTTTGGTACACATGACAAATAACTCAGTCAATCAAATACCCACCCAGTGGCAGGCAATAAAATGAGGGGGACTACTTTCACAAGGGCCAAATGCTCATTTATCACAGCACTGGCCAAGTAGCCACAGCTCAGCAAGAAGATGACAATTACAAAAATGTCAGCAGATTTTGAACAATGAGCACATTTAGCCAAGTTAGGGAAATAATGAGAATATATAAGTTATCATTCAACACATCATAAAGAGTGAGGCAATAATTGAAGTCAAAAGGAACAGGGACAATGAATTACAAGTAGAACATGAAGAGTCTATCAAATCCATCCAAAGGTTCCGAGGGATGAATCTAACCTTATTCTCATCTACAAAGTAACAGGAAGAGACGGAAGAGACACAGTCTGGTAACCAAAGTGGAAAAGATTAAAGTTTTCTAGAACTGAGTCAGAGACTGCTTTAGATCACAGAAGTGCTAATTAAAAATCTGGGAGATTGTGTGTTCCCAGTGTGGGTCCTACTGGTGGCAGACCAGTATTGTCTTGGTGGGTGAGGTACAACTGAAGTGAGTGTCCGATAATTAGGACCCCAGTAGGAAAATACCTCAATTTCCCAACCCTCCTCACAAGAGCGACTGAACAGAGGTTAGCAGCTGTGTGTTTCCTGTCAGTGGTAATGTATCTTCTATAGGATCAACACAGGTCACTGGTGAGGGAGGGCAGAATGGGTGTAATCCGTGCAGGAGTGGCTTGCTGGCATTGGTGGTGGGGGTGGCAAGGGGAGGGGAATTGGGTGAGAGATCAGGGAAGTGGCTGCTAGCAGGCACCCATCTGGGTGATTTCCCCTCGATTGGTCACGGAGTCCTTTCGAAAGAGGGGCATTCCTGAGAGAAACAACTGGGAAACCCAGTAGGATTTTCTGAGCTGCCTTCGAGGAGACACTGCAATGCCAGTGAGGGAAACTCCACTACATCCTAGAATTATCCACATTTTCTCGTCTATCTGTTCAGGGACGTTATCACACACCCCGAAACACAAACTGGGCCACCCGGCTCAGGGATTGGCACAGTGGCAGTGTACCACAAGAGCACCCCAATCCCCATGCAGTCAGAGATTATAACATTTAAATGGCTTGTTTATGAGATTGCATGGCTAGCAGGCTATTCTGTCAACCCATTCCCACTGGGGACTGTTGGCCCACCAGCAGGAATGGGATATTCTATATCACTACAATAACACGGGCCTGTGAATCCCATTATGCACTCGGACAGAGTCCATTAAAACCAGCTGCATATCTCCTATATAAACAAATCCTGACATAAAACAAAATGTTTTTCAAATTATTCCCTAGACAGGAGATGTAGGATTAATTAGTAAAATACAAGTTAATTAGACCTTATAAAATTAAATCAGAAGCAATGCACTGAGAACAGTTTCAAATTGAATGTTACTGCATTCACGTCTGTTCTGCTTCAGTCTAATTGATTTCCTTCCACACATCCTCTTTATATTGGTTCTCTCTTTCCAATTATATTTCCATATTTCTGTTACAAACTCGTGTGAATTCTGCATTCCTGCATAGCAGAACACTGCAAGATGTTTTGGTTATTACCTTGGGATGGGCAAATTATTGTTGGAAGAGAGGTTGTTTCAGAGACCCTGATACTGACCTGCACGTCACTCCTGCAATGAACAGCACCAAGGCCACCATGTCGCACTTGTTCCAGGAGTCCTCTACATACAGTTTAAATTTCTTCACTATGTTCGTATTTCCCTCAGTGAAAAAACTCTGTAGGGGGAAGAAAAATCGTAAGGTGTGAAGCATTTGGAATATATTGTGACCAGGTTATTTTGCGTTGTAGCACTCCCAAACATGCTCAGCAGGTGGTGCACATATACAGGTCACTGAAAGCAGTTTCTGCTGTATTCTTTATGGCAAGCCCTTGAGAAAATTACAGGATATTCATTAGGTCGCAATCGTGTGCGAGAAAATGCCTTATGGAGTGACTTGGAAACTTTTGTTGATTTACAGACCTGAGATGGATACACTTTTTATGAATTGTGCAGTGAGCACAACATCCACAAATGAAAGAGTTTTAAAATTAATTTCAAAAATGAGTGGCAGGCTCCATCATTTGGTTGCCGTTGGTATAGCAGGTGCACTTTTTTGAGGATCCGAGAATCATAATGCAGTTATACCACAAACAAAACCATTCAGTCTATCGTGTCTAGTGACAGATTGCTGCAAGAGCAACTCACCTGGTCTCACTTACCCAGCTTTCTCCTTAGCCTTGAAAATCTTTTCCATTCAAATTATCTAATTCCCTTTGAAAGCCACAATTGAATCTGCTTAGAGCGTTCTGTGGGAGTGCACTCCAGATCCTAACTGTTCTGAGTAAAAACAGCCTTTTTGCTCATGACACCCTGTGGTTCTCGAACCTTCTTTCAATGGGTTGTCAACAGTTCCTCCACACTTACGCTGTCTCAGACCATCATGACTTTGAACACCTTTATCAAAACATACCCTCCCCAAATCATCTGTTTGCTAACAACTCCAGCTTGCCCAAAGTCTCCATGTGGTGGAAGTCCCTAATTCCTGGAACAAGTCTGCTAATTGTTGTCTGCACCCTCACAAGTGACCTTGCACCCTTCCTAAATTCTGTTATCCAGAATTGGACCTTTCATTGCAGTTGAGTACAACCAGTGCTTTGATGCAAATCATTAATACACTGTTATAAACAACATGAACAGTTGCAATATCAACGTGCAAGTCAGCATGCAGTATACTTTACAGGCTTGGTGTACTCTGGTTTCAGTTCACCGCAGTTCAGTTCCCAAGTAAATAATCTGCAGAAAGTTATGCATTACAATTACATTTATTTCCAAATCAATTAAATCATACAATAATACTTGATCTTTTACCATTTTTTAAACTGATGTTGGTTTTATCTATTCAGCCAATGGATAAAATGGTATGCTTTTATTGATCAGCGATGGATTGTAATTACATTAACATAACGAATGTATTAGTAAGGCTGTATTGACATGGTGTGAAACAGGTACAAAGTTAAGAATTGTGTGCACTGGGTGTCAGTTTATATGGTGGCAATTACTGATAGAATAATGACCCTTCCACTCTACCTTGCAATATGTGCTTCAATCCTAACCCCAGAACAGGAAGTCCATCCGCATCGGTGAAATATTTTCCCATTTGTCAAATCAGTGTTTTATTCCCCTAAATTTGGGTGAGAATGTCAAATCAGTGGCACTTCAGAAGTTTTCTGTCTATTCCTGACAAAAACTATTATAGAGGGCCACTACACTTACCAATTGGAGGTGGTGAACATTCCTTTAGTCTGGACCAAACACAGCCACTGTACAAAGGTCTTCACCTCAAATCATTTAATACTGCATCTCTTGCTCACAATGCTTTTTATTTTTGTACGGACAAAATTGTGGGGTTTTTTTCCCTACTCTTATAGGGAAATAATTTCCTAAAGCTACTACCCCTTTTGACATCCATAGTCCTGCATCTGTGTACATAAGTCATCATATTAATTTTCTCCTTCTGTACTAGTCAGGTGATTTACACTTTTACTCCCCTTGCTGCTTTCCCAAGGTTCAGCATTAAAACTTTGAGCGTGAAAACACAATGCTGGCGTCCTCACCTGTCTCAGCTCCTCCAGCGCCAGAGTGAAAACCCAGAAGTACAGCGTTACCTCTGCCATAGAAGGACCAATAGGGGGAGGGGGCTTGAAATCCACTAGCAAAATGTATGCGAAAAGAGACAGGAATGCAAAATACAGGATCACATTCCCCAGGAATACAGTGACTGGAGCACCCCAGAATTTCTTCCACCTTCTTAAAATGAATTCTCTCCGTTGGTTCCCTCCACAAAGCCTTTTTTTATCCTTTGCGTCATGATCGCTGTCAGATGATAATAACAAGAGCTTGTTAAAATTTATAACATGAGTGAAACAGGGGGGATAAAAATCTAGGTCCCAAAAAATGTTACATCTCAGAATATTAAAATCCCATCTCTCTTAAGTCTCCTGATGAAATGTGTCATGAGTTCATTAATTGCTGATAATCGCAGTATGGAATTGTAAAAGAGATTGTCTCATATACTAATAGGCTCATCGTTAGCAATTTCTTTTTGGTGCACTGGTTGACTGTGTTTAACGTATTGGTATAAACCAATAGTTGCCTTTCAGCATCTAACTGATGTTCTAATCATTACAACACAAGAATACCAACTGGTGAAATCAAGTTGAATATCTACACACAAACTGATTCACATTTTTTCTGTCCAAGTTTAGCCATTGTTGGAGCAGTAATTGTCCAGATTGACACAGTTTCATTTATTTCAACTTGATATCAAGCCAAATGCAGAAAGTTCAGATGGAATATGAAAGGAATAAAAAAACAGAAGCAAGGAGACAGTATGAGAAGAGACTGGCAGTTAACATGAAAAGGACTCCAGATATCATTAATGAGCATATAAATAGTGAAAGTATGGTAGAAAGAGGAGGGGCACAATATGGGGTTTTGTATCAGCAGTTTCCCCATGAAGAGGTCCGCCATATTGGCTGACTGGCTTGCAATCAATCATGTGGATATATTCTAAAGCAAGCTGCAGGACCAGCTAGGGATGGGTCTGATCCCCGTCCTTGGGGCAAGCAAGTGGGTGAGCTTGTGGAAGGTGGAGGGGGGTGAATTTCAGTATTGGTAGGATGGGACTTGGGGGCTCAAAACCATTTCTGGTTCACATGCAACCTAATATAACTTTATTAGATTTGGTAGAAGTAGGTCCATTGGCGATTAGTGCCAGGTTTGATAAATTCACCCAGACTCTTTAGACACCACCTTACAAATGCAGAACCATTACCATCTAGGGCAGCAACTACATGGAAGCATCTCCACCTGCAAATTCCCCTTCCAAGACACTTACCATCTTGATTTGGAAATGCGTCACTGCCCCTTCAATGTCGCTGGGTCAAAATGCTGGAATTCCCTCCGTAACAGCATTGTGTGTGTCCCTCAGTGAAATGGACCACAGTGGTTCAAGAAGGCAGCTCCCCACCAACTTCTCAAAAGGCAATTAAGGATGGACAATAATTGCTGGCCTGTCCAGCGAGTCCCACATTTCCATGAATGACTAAAAGCAATTTGAAAATGTTTCCCTCCCTACCCATGCCCTGAACCCATTCATTCTAGGGGGTTGACATGTTGTGTGGTGACTGATTGGTCTCAAATCACTATGGCATATCCTAAGAATGTGATGAAGCACTATCCAATGCCAAGTTACTTCTGTTGAACTGATCTCTTTATTCAGAGACTAATCTCCTTCCCTGGAGGAGATTTATTGTTTGCACAATAAATATTAGAACTTATGGGCCCATTAGTGGAATCGTTTATACAATTTCAGCTCTTCTTGCTCTGCCCTATTATTAAACCTTTTTTCCAGCAAAAGATTTGAACAGACCAACCTGTTTGCCTCATCATGGAGCAGAAAAGCCTTCTCAGTGTCCAAGCTGTCCAGTTCTTTCAACTGTTCAGATTTACCTATGGATGGGAAATGTGCACTGAAAGGAAACAAGAAAGCAACAATCAGAGGAGCATACGGATTTATTATTTTGTCCTGTTTGCAGGAGGTTGCTTTGAAAATTCTTTGCTGTATACCCTATGTCACCACTGTGTGCTCATTTCAGAAAGTTCTCCTTTAGATGCAAATCTCTTTGGAACATTCTACAGTCCTACAGGGTGCTACATAAAATGGAAGCTTTACAAAGGATGACTTCGTATACATGGCACAGAAGCAGGTCAGCGGCTGGAAAACATTGCAGCCCTTCACAAAACCGGTTTACCATCTATAAGGCACAAGTCAGGAGTGTAATGGAACACTTCACTACTGCAGTTCCAACCACACTCAAGAAGCTTGACAGCATTCAGGACAAGATGCAAGTATTTAGAAGAAGGTGAAGAGGGGACGAGTAGCTGAAGCTAGTGTTGATCATCCGAGAGAGTGAGCTGGGAAATAGATGATGGAATACATAAAAATGGCAGAGGCTTTGAACCAATGATTATGTTTGTTTTCATGACTGAATACTTAGAAAATTTCCCAATGGAACTGAAGATCGAGAGGTGATAGGGAGAGATGAAATTCAAACAAATAGTCTCCAACAAAAGGTAGAAAAATGATTGAACCTAAAGACTGACAAGTCCCAGGACCGACGGTCTCCATCCTCGTATCTTAAAAGAAGCAGAGGCACAAATACTTCACTAAGGTCCTGCAAAATTCCTTAAATACTAGAAAACTATTGTGAGATTTAAAAATAGCACGTGACACCTTTAAGAAAGGTGGATTGGTCATGCTAAATTACTCAGTGTTCAGGGATGTGTAGACTAGATAGGTTAGCCATGGGAAATGCAGGGTTAGAGGGTAGGGGTTGGATGCTCTTTGGAGGTCGGTGTGGGTCCAATGGCCTGCTTCCACACTGTGGGGGATTCTATGAAAGATGGGAGACAGAAAATGGGAAACTATGGTTAGCCTGATACAGAAGGTAGCAGAGTCCATTATTTAGGAAGTTTTAGTGGAATGCTTCAAAAATCACAACCTGATTAGACAGAGGAAACATGATTTCTCTTTCACATGTTGAAGTTTTTTAATTGGATCAAGGGTGAACAGAAAGGAAGCAGAAGATGTGTATACTTAGATTTTCAAAAGGCATATGACAGAGTGCCAAATCAAAGGTTGTTGCACAAGGCATGAGTATATGATGTAGTGAGTAATGTATTTGCACAGATTAAGGATTTATTAGCCAGCAGGAAGACATAGTAAGGATAAATGAATCTTTTTTGGGTTGGCAAGTTGTAACTGAAGTGTCACAAGGATCACTGATGTGGTCTCAATTATTTACTGTCAATATCAATGATATAGCACAGGAGATAGAATGTATGATGGCTAGATTTGCTCATAACACCAAAATCTGTAGAATAGTAAACTGTCAAGAAAAAAAAACAATGAGATTACAAAGGACTATAGACAGGTTATGTGAGTGAACAAAAATTTGGCAGATGATGTACAAAATGAACATAAACAAAAAAAAAACTGTACTCTGAAGAACGGACACAAAAATAGAAATTGCTGAAGAAATTTAGCGGGTCTGGTAGCACTTGTGGAGAGAAAGCAGAACCAGTTCTGAAGAAGGGTTACTGGCCTTAAAACATTAACTTTGCTTTCTCTCTGAAGATGCTGCCAGACCTGTGGAGTTTCCCTCGCAATTGTTGTTTTACTAATGTGAACTTGTCCATTTTGGAGGAAGAATACAAAAGCATTTCACCATTTAAATGGAAAGAGACTGCAGGATCTGGTGGTACAGGGGCATCTGGGGTCCTGGTAAATGAATCACAAAGTTCAAATATAGGTACAGCACATTATTAGGAAGGTAAATGTAAAGTTGTCATTTATTGCAAGCAGAATGGAATATAAAAGCATGCAAGTTGTCATTTAGTTGTAAAGGATGTAAGTGAAACTATATTTGGTCTCCTTATTTGAAGAGTATGGATGGGAAATGTGCACTGAAAGCAGTTCAGGAAAGGTTCAAATGACTCATTCCTGGGATAAAAGATTTATATTATATAAAAAGAACGGTGAACAGGTTAGGCCTACGCCCACATGAATTTAGAAGAATGAAAAATGATTTTATCAAAACAGGTGAAATCTTGAGGAGACCAGAGAGGTTTGGTAACTGGGGGAGAATGCACTCACAGGGAAAAGTAAAACCCCTGGACATAGCATAAAATAAATGAGGAGAATCTTCTTTCTCTCAAAAAATTGAGAGCTGATGGAATTCCCTTCCCCAGAAGGTAGTGGAGGCTTGACTTTCAATTTATTCTGAGCTGAATTCATTTTTTGACAAACAAGGGTGTCGAGGATTGTCAAAGTGAAGGTGGTGTGCAGGCATTCAGAAAAATGCAGCCGAGACCACAATTAGATCAACCATTATCTTATTGAATTGTACAAATGCCAAGGGACAAATTTCTGTTTCCCAAGTCCGATGCTGGCCTGTTTGATTGGCATCCCATCCGCCTTCAACATTCAACACTTCCATCACTGATACACAGTGGCAGCAGTGTGTACTATCTACATGATACTATCTACATTATTTTTGTTTATGTTCATTTTGTACATCATCTACATCATGCACGATAGCAATTTATCAAGACTCTCAACAGCAACAGCACCTTTCAAACCCATGACCTGTACCACCTCAGGGCAGCAGTTACATGGGAACACCACCACCCGCAAGTTCCTCTCCAAACCATTGACATCTTGATTTGGAAATATCTCAATGTCCCTTCAGTGTTACTCGTTAAATTTCAGGAACTTGTTTCCTAATGGCGTATTGGGTGTGCATATGCCACTTTGCAGTGAAGAAAGTAGCTGACCATTTAGGGATGGACTATAAATATATTGTCGTCTTCACTAATCCATGTGGTGCAACCCTTAATGATTAATATATGTGGATTGAATTTTTTCGAAGAAGTAACGAAGAGGATCGATGAGGGCGGAACAGTAGGCGTGATCTATATGGACTTCAGTAAGGCGTTCAACAAGTTTCCTCATGGTAGACTGGTGAGCAAGGTAAGATCTCATGGAATACATGGAGAACTAGCCATTTGGATACAGAACTGGCTCAAAGGTAGAAGACAGAGGATGGTAGTGGAGGGTTGCCTTTCAGACTGGAGGCCTGTGACCTGTGGTGTGCCACAAGGATCGGTGCTGGGTCCACAGTTTTTTTATCATTTATTTAAATGAATTGGATGTGAACATAGGAGGTATAGTTGGTAAATTGCAGATGACACCAAAATTGGAGGTGTAGTGGATAGCAAAGGAGGTTACCTCAGAGTACAATGGGATCTTGATCAAATGGGGCAATGGGCTGAGGTGGAGTTTAATTTACATAAATGTGAGGTGCTGCATTTTGGAAAGGCAAATTAGAACAGGACTTATACACTTAATGGTAAGGTCTTGGGGGTGTTGCTGAACAAACAGACCTTGGAATGCAGGTTCATAGTTCCTCGAAAGTCAAGTCGCAGGTAGATAGGATAGTGAAGGCGGCATTTGGTATGCTTTCCTTTATTAGTGAGCGCATTGAGTACAGGAGTTGGGAGGTCCTGTTGCGGCTGTACAGGACATTGGTTAGGCCACTTTTGGAATATTGCGTGCAATTCTGGTCTCCCTCCTATTGGAAGGATATTATGAAACTTGAAAGGGATTAGAAAAGATTTACAAGGATGTTGACAGGATTGGAGGGTTTGAGTTACAGGCAGGAGCTGTTTTCCCTGGAGTGTCGGAGGCTGAGGGGTGATCTTACTAAGGTTTATAAAATCATGAGGAGCATGGATACGGTAAGGAGACAAGATCTGTGTGTGGCGGGGGGCGGTCAGGGAGACTAGAAGCCATAGGTTTAGGGTGAGAGGGGTAAGATTTAAAAGTGAAACTAAGGGGCAACCTTTTCACATTCAAGTGTGTGGAATGAGCTGCCAGAGGAAGTGGTGGACGCTGGTACAATTATAGCATTTACAAGGCATCTGGATGAGTATATAAATAGGATGGGTTTAGAGGAATATGGGCCAAGTGCTGGCAAATGGGATTAGATTAGGCTAGGATACCTGTTCGGCATGGACCTGTTGGACGGAACAGTCTCTATTTCCGTGCTGTACATCTCTATGATTCAATGACTTTGCGATTTTTTTGTTCCACTGCCTTGTCTTCCAATTTATATTACCAACCTGTTTTGCCAACCAAAATATTCTACTTCACACTTAATTGATAATGATCAAATTCAAAGATGGTACTGGAGAGTTATGAATAGGGTAATAGCATAAGCATTATTTCTACCCCACAGTTCAAGGTACTCTTTAAACTCTCTTGAAATTGCTGTTTATTTTAGTTTTCAATAGTTGTTATCCCAAAGTAAATTAATACTGAACATTCTTATGCTTTGAATTCCTGCTGTGTATGATGCATAGAGCTCTTAGGGCTACATTGTTTCTGAACGACTGACTTAGTTCACTCGCTCCTGTTGTCTACCTTGTGTAAAGAAGTACTTCCACAAATCTGGTACTAAATCTACCTTTCACAATCTCTTAATACGTGGACGTGAAAATAAACTCTATTGTAAACAAATCAATCAAAATTAACAGTAACCGTACTAGCCACATGGAGTCACTGTTTTATTCTGTTCACTATCAATATGGGTGGAGCATGATGTATACAGATAAGGGTTTTGTTGATGGCTCCACTGTTTGCAAAACAGCAATATTGCTTGTTTATCTGAGAATTTTTTTTTATGTTCCTGGAAAGATATATGAAAAAGTCCACTGTCGGTGCTATTTTTCTCTAACTACTAAATCATGAGAGGTTTTGATAAGTTGAATAGCAGGTATTGTTTCTCTAGGGTGGGGGATTTCAAGAATGGGGCGTTTTTTTTTATATGAGGGGAGAAAGATTTAAAAAAGACATGGGGCAACCTTTTTATAAATCGACAGAACGATTCATGTGTGGAATGAACTTCCAGTTGAAGTGGTCGATCCGGGGCACAGTTGTAATGTTTAAAATACATTTAGATAGGTATATGAATAAGAAATGTTTGGAGGGATATGGACAACGTGCAGGCAGGTGGGACTAGTTTAGTTTGGGATTATGGTTGACATGGACTGGTTAGACCGAAGGGTCTGTTTTTGTGTTGTATGACTGACTCTTCACCAGCCTACACCTCGCTTTGATCAACCCTCTATTTTCTCAAAGTTTCCTTGATCATTATTCCTGTAGAATCTTCTGTTGTCTGCTCAGTAAGCTCAAAGTATACCATCCTATTGATTTTTCTCCACTTGCATACAGTGTATAGGCTGGGACTCATCATATAGCGTGTTATTCTGATCTCTTTTTCATTAGAATCTCAAAACTGGAACCCCATATTCTCTCAACCTCCAGAATGGAAAGTCTGTGTATTTGTGTAACCCACCAAATATTTCTTATCACACAATATGGGCTTTGCTACTTCATCAAGATCATGGCATTGGCCTTGATCACTACCAAGCTGCTGTGACAGCTACAAAACTCAGCTGGCAGAAAACTTCGGTCAATGGCCCAGGATTTGACCTGATACAATCCCTACAGTATGGAAGCAGGCCATTCAGCCCATCAAGTTATTACCAACGCTCCAAAGAGCTTCCCACCTAGACCACCCTATCCCTGTAACTTTGTATTCCCCATGGCTCACCCACCTAGCCTTCACATCTTTGGACTGTGGGAGGAAACCCACACAGACAGTCGCCTGAGGGTGGAATTGAACCTGGTGTTGTGAGGCAACAGTGCTAACCACTGAGCTACTCTTACTGGGGAGCTGCAGGTTTCTAAAATCCTCATCTGTTAATGGCCAATTAACTATTAAATGGATGCCTCTTTGGCTGGGAAGGCCTACATAGAACTTCCTGCACTCTCTGTATTATCTACCTAAAGGATCATAAGTGTTTGAAACTCTCTTCTGCAAATGATGCTAGATGAACTGGACATTGTTATATCTAAGATGATAAAACATTTGTTAACAAAATATAGCAAGAAGGCTGATATATGACTGTAGCTAGAATCTATTCTTGTTCCCATAATCCTATGGTTTTCTTAAAAATAAATGCCATAAATCACTGATGTCTACCTGAAAGAACAGGTTTAATGTATCAATTAAAAACAGAAAATGCTAGAAATACTGAACAGGTCAGGTAGTCTCTGCACCTGAAACATTAAGACTGTTTCTCTTGCTGCCTGGCCTGTTGAGTGTTTCCAGCATTGTGTGTGTGTTTCTGCCTGGATACACAAGGCTAACACTGTGGGGATGAAGGAAGCATGGCACTTTAAAGAACTGTCCTCTAGGAAGGATGACAGTGAGATGCCTCATTTGTTTTAATGACTGAGGTAGCTACTAAAGTCCCTGTGACAACATGAAGAGAGTTCCTCTGGTGATGAGGACAAACATGCCACTCTCAACCGATCCCACCTGATTGTAAATTAACCAGGCATTATTCTTACCTTTGCTAAATTACCACAGTGAAATGATTACCCATTTTACAGTCACTGAATTTCATGAGTTGAAACATCCTGATTTGATGAGGTACAACTGCATGTAAATATTACGTGTTGGTAAGTTCTCTCATTATGTCATTACCTGAAGGTGATAAGGTTGGTGAATATCAGAGGAGGACACCAGAACCCACACAACAACTTCCAGATTGGAGTATCCGTTGACATATCGCCCCACCAGATTTTTGTCAACAGTGCCTAAAATGCAGAAACAATCATGATTATCAAAAATGAGAGCAAGCATTGATAAAGCAGGCCAAATGGCCTTTTTTTGCAATCATTCTCTCATGCATTCTATGATGTTGTAGATATGTCTACTGGTCATTATTAAAAAAAAGCAAATGCAAGTTTTTCATTCATATTTTAAAAATACCTTTCTTGTACATGGATGATACAGAGCCACACCAACTAGCAAGGTCATGTGCCCGAAACGTCGAATCTTCTGTTCCCTAGATGCTGCCTGACCTGCTGTGCTGTTCCAGCAATAAAGTTTCAGCACAGGTTTAATTTACAATGTGCGATGAATTGGGCTGAATCCAGGGATTCATTCCAATTTCCGGGGAAAAGGCATGGGGCAAGGGGCAAAAAGAATATCCAGCACTGTTAGAGCTTCCAGCTGGGAAGTTCCTACCCGTGAACCTGACTGAAGATATGAGCAGACATCGATCATAGAGGCAGCTGTGGTAATGCCACTGGACTAGCCAGAGAGCCAGGCTAATATTCTGGGGACAAAAACAAAAATTGCTGGCCAAACTCTTCAGAGTCACCAAACCCGAAATGTTAACTCTACTCTCTCCCCACAGATGCTGGGCTGAGTTTTGCCAGCTGTTTCGGTTTGTTTTTTTTATTTCAGAACTTAATCATCTGCTGTTTTTTTGTTTTATTTTAATGTTCTGGGGATTGTGTGTTCAAATCCCACCATGGCAGATGATTCAATAAAAATCTGGAATGAAAAGCAAACATCATTGTGACCATGTAACTAGGCAAAAGTGAGTACTGCAGATGCTGGAAATCAGAGTCTAGATTAGAGTGGTGCTGGAAAAGCACAGCAGGTCAGGCAGCATCCGAGGAGCAGGAAAATCGACGTTTCGGGCAAAAATTCCTGACGAAGGGCTTTTGCCCGAAACATCAATTTTCCTGCTCCTCAGATGCTGCCTGACCTGCTGTGCTTTTCCAGCACCACTCTAATCTAGACTATGTAACCACTGCCAATAGTTTTTTTTTTAAAAAAAAGCATTCTGGTTTACTAATGCCCTTCAAGGAAGGAAATCTATGTGACTCCAGACGTGGTTAACTCAACTGACTTCTGAAATGGCCTAGAAAGCCAATCAGTCTTACAGATGAGCAACAAATGCAGACCTTGTCAGTCATGTTTCCATCCCATGTGAGAATTCTAAAAATCAACATAACCGCATGTAAATAATCAATACATTTAACAAGCAACTTCTAACAAACGTCCACACAGTAACCAAACAAAACAGTACATAAGATGAATATCGCACCAGTCTCTTAGAGTACGTGCTCAGGTCCTGCTCAGTCCTTCCACCTTAAGCTCTTTATATCTGGCCAACTCCCAGACCCCTATTTAATGGTCCAGTATGCCAAGGTACGAATGAACATTTTTTGACAAGATAGCAAGTAGGAATCTGTCTGCACTTCCTTTCTTGATGTCAGAGGTAGGTTCTTTACACAGAGTGTGGTGGGTGTGTGGAATGCACTGCCAGCAGATTCAGATACATTAGGGATGTTTAAGCGACTCTTGGATAGGCACATGGATGATAGTACAATGAAGGATATGTAGGTTAGTTTGATCTTAGAGTAGGATGCTGAAAATCAGATACAAAAATTACTTGAAAAACTCATCAGGTTTGGCAGCATCTGTGGAGAGAAGCAGAGGTCACGTCTCAGGTCCAGTGACCCTTCTTCACAACTGATGGTAGAGCATAGAACATAGAACATTTCAGCACAGAATAGGCCCTTTGGCCCTCGATGTTGCGCCAACCTGTGAAACCAATCTGAAGCCCATCTAAACTACACTATTCCATTTTCATCCATATGACCATTTAAATGCCCTTAAAATTGGTGAGTCTACTACTTTTGCAGGCAGGGTACTCCACACCACTACTGCTCTCTGAGTAATGAAATTACCTCTGACATCTGTCCTATATCTATCACCCTTCAATTTAAAGATATGTCCCCTCATGCTATCCATCACTATCTAAGAAAAAAGGCACTCACTGTCCACCCTGTTTAACCCTCTTACGTTTCAATTGTCACCTCTCAACCTTCTTCTCTCAAATGAAAACAGCCTCAAGTCCCTCGCCTTTCCTGATAAGACCTTCCCTCCATATCAGGTAACATCCTAATAAATCTCCTCTGAACCCTTTCCAATGCTTCCACATCCTTCCTATAATGTGGTGACCAGAACTGTACGCAATACTCCAAGTGTGGCCGCAGCAGAGTTTTGTACAGCTGCAGCATGACCTCATGACTCCGAAACTCAATCCCTCTACCAATAAAAGCCAACACACCATATGCCTTCTTAACCACCCTATCAACCTGGGTGGCAACTTTCAGGGATCTATGTACATGGACACCGAGATCCCTCTGCTCATCTACACTACCAAGGATCTCACTATTAGCCCAGTACTCTTTACTCCTGTTGCTCCTTCCAAAGTGAATCACCTCACACTTATCCACATTAAACTCCATTTGCCACCTCTCATCCCAACTCTGCAGCTTATCTCTGTCCCTCTGTAACCTGCAACATCCTTTGGCACTGTCCATAACTCTACCGACTTTAGTGTCATCTCCAAATTTACTAACCCATCCTTTTACACCCTCATCCGGGTCACTTATAAAAATGACAAACAGTAGTGGCCCCAAAACAGATCCTTGCGGTCCATCACCCATAACTGAACTTCAGGATGAACATTTCCCATCAACCACCACCCTCTGTCTTCTTTCAGCTAGCCAATTTCTGATCCAAAACACTAAATCACCCTCAATCTTATGCCTCAGTATTTTGTGCAATAGCCTACCATGGGGAATCTTACCAAACGCCTTACTGGAATCCATATACACCACATCAACCGCTTTACCCTCATCCACCTGTTTAATTACCTTCTCAAAGAACTCAATAAGGTATGTGACGTAAGACCTACCCCTCAGAAAATCATGTTAACTATGCCTAATCAACTTATTCCTTTCTTGATGATTATAAGTCCTATCTCTTATAACCTTTTCCAGCACTTCACCCACAACCAAAGTAAGGCTCACTGGTCTATAATTACCAGGGTTGTCTCTACTCCCCTTCTTGAACAAGGGAGCAACATTTATTATCCTTCAATCTTCTGGCAGTATTCCTGTAGACAATGATGACATAACGATCAAAGCCAAAGGCTCTGCAATCTCCTTCCTGGCTTCCCAGAGAACCCTAGGATAAATCCCGTCCAGACCAGGGGCCTTACCTATTTTCACTCTTTCCAAAATTGCTAACACCTTCTCATGAACTACAATCCCATCTAATCTAATAGCCTGTATCTCAGTATACTCCTCGACACATCGTCATCATTCACACTGGAAAAAGACAAAAAATATTCATTTAGGCACTTCCCCTACCTCCTCAGACTCCACGCACAACTTCCCACTACTGTCCTTGATTAGCCCTACTCTTACTCTAGTTATTCTTTTATTCTTGATATACTTATGGAAAGCTTTAGGGTTTTCCTGTATCCTATCTGCCAATGATTTCTCATGTCCCCTCCTGGCTCTCCTTAGCTCTCTCTTTAGGTCTTTCTTGGCTAACTTGGAACTCTCAAGCACCATAACTGAGCCTTCATGAGTCATCCCAACATAAGCCTTCTTCTTCCTCTTGTCAAGAGGTTCAACCTCTTTAGTAAACCACGGCTCCCGCACTCAACAATCTTCTTCCTACACATTTATCAAGTACCCGCAGTAGCTATTCCTTGAACTAGCTCCACATTTTAATTGCGCCCATCCCCTGCAGTTTCCTTCTCCAACCTATGCATCCTAAATCTTGCCTAATAGCCTTTGTCTTTTCCCCATCTGTAACTCTTGTCCTTTGGTATATACCTATCCCTTTCCATTGCCAAAGTAAACATAACCGAATTGTGGTAATTATCACCAAAGCATTCCCCTACCTCCAAATCTAACACTTGGCCAGGTTCATTACCCAGTACCCAATCCAATGTGGCCCCACCCCTTGTTGGCCTGTCTACATACTGTGTCAGGAAACCCTCCTGCACACAATGGACAAAAACTGACACATCTAAGGTACTCAAACTATAGTATTTCCAGTCAATATTTGGAAAGTTAAAGACCCCATAACAACTACCCTGTCACTTTTGCTCCTATCTAGAATTATCTTTGCTATCCTTTCCTCTACATCTCTGGAACTATACTGAGCCCTGCAGAGAACTCCCAACAGGGTGACCTCTCCTTTTCTGTTTCTAACCTCAGCCCATACTACCTCAGTAGATGTGTCCTCAAACATCCTTTCTGCTACTGTCCTTGATTAACAATGCCACACCTCCCCCTCTTTTACCAACTTCTCTGTTCTTACCAAAACATCTAAATCCCAGTACCTGCAACAACCATTGCTGTCCCTCCTCTCTCCATGTACCTGAAATGGCCACAACATCAAGATCCCAGGTACCAACCCATGCTGCAAGTTCACCCACCTTATTCCGGATGCTCCTGGCATTGAGTAGGCACACTTCAAACCACCTTCCTGCTTGCCGTGCACTCTTGTGAACTTGAAACCCTATTTCTGACCTCACTACTCTCAACCTCCTGGATACTGGAACCACAATTTAGGTTCCATCCCCCTGCTGAGTTAGCTTAAATCCTCCTGAAGAGCATTACCAAATTTCCCCTGTAGAATATTGTCCTCTGGTTCAGGTGCAGACCATCCTGTTTCTAGAGGTCCCATCTACCGCAGAATGAGCCCAAATTATCCAGGTATCCAAAACCCTCCCTCCTGCACCATTCCTGTAGCCACGTGTTCCACTCCTCTCTCTCCCTATTCCTCGCCTCGCTAGCACGTGGCACGGGTAACAAACTGTTTGTTCGAGATAAAAACTCTGTTTGTTCTACCTCTAAGCTTCCACCCTAGCTCACTGAATTTCTGCCTTAAAGATTAAATAGTTTAAATTCCCTACATTTGGAAACAGGCCCTTCGGCCCAACAATCCACACTGACCCTCCGAAGAGTAACCCACCTAGACCCATTCCCCTACCCTATATTTACCCCTGACTAATGCACTTAACATATGGACAATTTATGACCAAAATATGACCACCCTGTGGCTCAACACTTCAACTCCCCCTCCCACGCCACCAAGTATGTGCAGGTCTTTGGACTCCTCCATCGCCAGACCACAAAAACACGACGGTTGGAGGAAGAGCGCTTCATCTTCCGCCTAGGAACCCTCCAACCACAAAGGATGAACTCGGATTTCACCAGTTTCCTCATTTCCCCTCCCCCCACCTTGTCTCAGTCAAATCCATCGAACTCAGCACCGCCTTCCTAACCTGCAATCTTCTTCCTGACCTCTCCGCCCCCACCCCAGTCTGACCTATCACCCTTACCTTGACCTCTTTCCACCTATCGCATTTCCAACGCCCCTCCCCCAAGTCCCTCCTCCCTACCTTTTATCTTAGCCTGCTGGACACACTTTCCTCATTCCTGAAGAAGGGCTTATGCCCGAAACGTCGATTCTCCTGTTCCCTGGATGCTGCCTGACCTGCTGCGCTGTTCCAGCAACACATTTTCAGCATATGGACAATTTAGCGTAGTCAATTCACCTAACCTGCACATCTTTGGATTGTGGGAGGAAACCAGAGCACCCAGAGAAAACCCACGCAGACACAGGGAGAATGTGCGAACTCCACACAGACAGTTGCCTGAGACTGGAATCGAACCCAGGTCCCTGGTGCTAAGAGGCAGCACTGAGCCCATCGTTCTATAAATCCCCTTACCTATGTCATTAGTGCCTATGGTAGCTTGAAATAAAAGGTTAATATTTATACTGGTGGTGGGAGGGGCAAGAATAAACAAGAGACAGTTCAAAGAGAGAGAAAAACAGTTGGCGAGACAAAGGATTAGGTAAAGGTCAGTCTGGGAGAATGACTAGCTGCTAACGGGGACCATTAGTGGCTGCCAATTGGTTGTGTGTGGTAGCAGACCAAGTGATGACGAGACCTGGTGTGCGGAGGTTGGGGCAAGGACAAGGGAGAAGCAGCCCAGGCCCAAAAATGATTGAACTCAATACTGAGTGCTGAAGGTCACAGGGTGCCCAAGTGGAAAATTAGGTCCTGGGGAGACAGGATGCAGATTGGGGAACTGCTTTGCAGAATACCTTTGTTCTACCTGCAAAAATGACCCTAAGCTTCCAGTTGCCTGGCACTACAACACACCAGGAGAAAGTGAGGATTGCAGATCTGCAGCGAGGACTTGAACACACCATTGTGTTCCCTGGCCAACATCTGTGTCTCAGGCTTGCTGCGGTGCTGCAATGAAGCTCAGCACAAGCTGGAAAACAGCATCTCATTTTCCGCCTGGGAACCCTGCAGCCTTCAGGACTCAATATCGAGTTCAACAATTTTAGGGCCTGAACACCTGCACCCTTGGCCTTACCCAAACCCCACACACCAGGCCTTATCATCACATAGGCTTCTACCCTACACAACCAATTGCCAGTTACTAATGTTCCCCATTAGCAGCTAGTCATTCTCTTTCCTTTGCACAATGGCGTTTCTCTGTTTCTGGCCTCTATCTCCACCCATCATTTGCTCCTCCCTCCATTTTCAGCATATATATCATCCCTCTCGTGGCTATAATCAGTTCTGAAGAAGGGTCACTCGACCAGAAACATTAACTCTGCTTTCTCTCCGCAGATGCTGCCAGACTGCTGAGTTTCTCCAGCAATTTTTGGTTTTGTTACAGTTTCTGAACGGAGAGTTAATGTCACTCGTGAGGCAAGTTAAAGTCTACACCTTTATAAAAGCTTTATAGCTTTCAAGTTATTTATGATTTATATATTGAGCTTATATATTAAGCAGTCTGACAACCCTGAGAATGTAGTGAAGTTGATTAAAGTGTTGAAGATCAGCATGGATACCAATAATGCACATACTCAAACCAATTTTATGCCAACAAGTAATGCTACCTGATGAAGGAGTAGCGCTCTGAAAGCTTGTACTTCTAAATAAACCTGTTGGACTATAACCTGGTGTTGCGTGATTTTTAACAAATAATATCACTAAGGGGAGATCACCTCAAATCGGGTGAGTGAGCCAGACTTAAAGGACTTTAATGGAGAAGGATGGTGTGGTCCATCACATCAAAAGCTATAGAGATGTGTCATTAAGTCAGTGTGACTCACATCCTACACCTCCATGGAACAAAAACGTTTCAAATACTTATTGTGAGAGATAAGAAAACCATTTAACGGCAGCTAGTTGCTTTGCAAAAAAGGCAGTTATGTTTTCAAACTTGTAGCTGGAGATGGTAAAGTTGAGACACATCTGTACCTGAACACCGTCATGTGCAAAGAAGGATTTAGCATCTGCTTCTGTCGCTAACTGCAGGCAAGTGGTCTTGCTCCAGTACTTGGTCTTACGAATCAGCAAGTAGAAAGCTCTGTCCTCACTGTTAGTGTAACACTGGCCAAAGAGGTCTGCAGCCAGAGGGAAGAAAAAAGAATCACTTCCGATTATTACAGGACGTTACTGAATAATAAACAGACAGGCTTCACATCATAGTTTCATAGTAATAGAAGCAGGAGTAGACCATTTGGTCCATCGAGCCTGCTCTGTCATTCATTAAGATCATGGTTGATCTATCCATTGTCTCAGCTCCTCCTACCTGCATTATCCCCATAACCCTCAATTCCCCTACCATGCAAAAACCCATCCAACTTATTTAATGAAGCTGCCTCTATTGCTTCCTTGGGCAGAGAATTTACTACCCTCTGGGAAAAGCAATTCCTTTCCATCCCGGTCCTAAATCTACTCCCCCTAATCTTGAGGCCACGTTCGCTAGTCCTAGTCTCACCCACCAGCGGAAACAACTTGCCTACCCCTACCTTATCTATCGCTTTCATAATTTTGTATGTTTCTTTAGTTTCCCTCTCAATCTTCTAAATTCTAGTGAGTACAGTCCAAGGCGGCTCAACCTCTCCTCATAGGGTAATCCTCTCATCTCCAGAATCAACCTGGTGAATCTCCTCTGCACCACCTCCAAAGCCAGTATATCCTTCCTCAAGTAAGGAGACCATAACTGCGCACAATACTCCAGGTGCGGCCTCACCAATACCTTGTACAATTGCAGCAGAACCTCCCTGCTCTTAAATTCAATCCTTCTAGCAATGAAAGTCAATATTCCATTTGCCTTCCTGATTACCTGTCGCACCTGCAAATCAACTTTCAGCGATTCATGTACGAGCACTGCTTTGCATAACAGTATGCTGCAATCTTTCACCATTTAAATTATATTCTGATCTACTATATTTACTTCCAAAATGGATAACCTCACATTTACCAACATTGTACTCCATCTGCCAGACCCTCGCCCACTCACTGACCTATCTACATCTCTCTGCAGACCCTCCACATCGTCTGCACAGTTGCCTTTCCACTCAATTTAGTGCCATCAGCAAACTTGGATATGTTTCACTTGGTCTCCTCCTCAAAATCATTTATATATATCATGAACAGTTGCCAGCCGAACACCGAGCCCTGCGGCACACTGCTCACTGCTGATCTCCAATCAGAGAAACACCCACTTATTCTAACTCTCTGCTTTTTATTGGTTAACCAGTCCTCTATTCATGCTCGTATATTCCTCGCAAATCCATGCAATCTTGTCTTATCGGTATGGCGTCCCACTGGGGTAACATACTGAAAACCAAGTACCATTATTCCTGGTTAAAACCGAAAGAACGGTGTATGCTGTAAACCAGAAACAAAAACTGAAGTTGCTGGAAAAGCTCAGCAGGTCTGGCAGCATCTGTGGAGCGAAATCAGAGCTAATGTTTCAGGTCCTGGTCTAAGGAAGGGTCACTGGATCCGAAATGTTAATTCTGAATTCTCTTCACAGATGCTGCCAGACCTGCTGAGCTTTTCCAGCAACTTCTGTTTTTGTGAGCATTATTCCTGGAGTTGTCACTAAAGTTAAAGGTTTTATAAATGTATGCAAAGTTACCCAATTAATCTGCCTTTCAGTCTCAGGTGGAGAGAAAGCCCATACCAGGTTTCTGTGCGTAACAAGAATTACTATCTGTCACAAATAAATAGAATGTAGCTGTAATTAAAGAATGATGAACCCACAACTTAAAATTCTACTGTTAAAACTCTAACCCCTTATAAAACAATTTCTGCACGTGTACAGGAAGACAGACACACAAAAAACAGGATGTAATGGGCGGAGGGAAAGACTGGGAAAGCACTTCAATATCCCTGTCCACAGAATGCACTGAGATGATCCTTTTAGCTTGCCAGAACTTACTGTTCTTTGAGCTTCTTTCTCCAGGGACTTTCACTTGAAGGAGGCAGAGGGTGACGAGTGATAACATTTCTGACTTATTGCTAAAGAGCAACTGCTTACCACAACCGTGGTGGAAAAAATATAGATTGCCCTTTTTCAGGCTCAAGGCTGTGGAGAAAAGGATAACATTTTCTTTCAAGGAGGTCCACTTGGCTTCTGACCCAAACATTCACACCCACAAACTATTCAGCTGCCTGTGAGGTGATAACATAGTTGTTGGCAGGGCAAGAGGATTTTGTCAATGACACCTGGTTATCCATTCCACAGACAGATTAGCTACTTCTTGCTAGCCAAATCTATCTTCTTACACACTCCTTGGCTCTAATGCACCCACCCTTCTACCCTTATCACTGCTTGAACAAGCAGCAGTGTAAATAACACTCACAATGAGCAACTTGCTTTAAAAAGTAGTTACATCTCCACAATCCTTACTTTATAAAGATCTTTTATTCCCATTTCAGTTCACAATCAAAATACAGAAAAATGCAAAGAAATGATCTTTACGTGTGATAGTTTTAATATGTCTTTAAAGTCTTGAAAGTGGATCTCTAAGTGGAGATTCTATTTAATTATACCATAGTGAGCAAAATAGATCATCTGAGCAAAGTTATTTAAATGCCAAGTTTGGATATTTGGGAAGATAGGATGGGGCAGGGGAGCAAAAGGCACAGGTTCAAACTAATAAAGGCAACATTAGGACTGACATGAGGAAGATATTCTTCACACTGAGAGGGATCAACAAATAGACTGGACTCCCAACTAGAGAATCAGAGGGAACAGCTAATTTGAGAAGCAATTGGAAATTGCATGTCTTAGAGCTTTATTAGATTGATAAACAAAAACAGATTGATTGCCCTGACTCCTTTACAAAGTATTTCCTAATCTGGCCCATGGTCTATGCACCAATGGTGTTGTAAGAGATGTTGGTGTTTGGGTTTTTTTAAAAATGTACCTAGTGCCAGTTGATCATATTTGGCCTTTTTCATGCTCTGAGATGTCTCAGTGTCCGATTCCAAGTGAGCCATTTCTTTCAAAATCTTGCATGCGACCAGTGCTGCAGGCACTGCTTCTGGACCCTATAGGAGAGAGAGAGAGAGAGAGAGAGAGAGAGAGAGAGAGAGAGAGAGAAAAACTCACACAATCAGTTCTTTGCCTGTGTCAAGGGGAAGCTAATCCTTATAAATTCAAAGCTAAACCTGTGGATCCATTAAACCAGAATGACAGCTTGGTAAATACAGACTCATTACCAACAACTGACACTTATGTTGAGTCTCCATCATAAAATATGTAAAGATTTTGCATCCACTGCTTTTAAACAAAGGGAATTCCAAAAACTCTCAACCCGTAGACAAAACCAAAATGTCTCCACATCTGTTTTAAATGTGTGTCCCCTTATTTTTAAATTATGACCCCCTGGTTCGAGATTCTCCAACAAGAGAAAACATCCTTTCAACATCCACCCGGTCAAGTCCCCTCACGATCTTATTATGTTTCAAGTCAGTTACTTCAGACTCTTCCAGGATACAGCCTAGCCTGTCTCGCCCTTCCTCAGAGGGCAGTCTGCTCATTCCAGGTGTCAGTTAAAGTGGGTGAGGGGTACAGGTGCCAAGGTGGGTGAGTGGGCTCAGGTTGGATTGGGTCCAATCCAGTCTGGAGCAGATTGGCGGGGCTGGGAGCAGTGGGGCTGCTGGTCAGGGTCAAGTATCAGTGGGAATGATTTGGGGGTCACATTGATCAACAGCCAGGAGTTTAGAGTAGGTTTTAATTTCTCCAAATTTTCCACTTCCTGGCTAACTATTCAGTCAAGTCTGTCAGGATCCTCTGAATGAATCAATTCTTGGTGACTTTATCTGAGGGTTCTGGGCGTTAGGCAAATTCCACAGTCTGTCAGGATTCTGCATGATCCTGAGACACACCTTATGGGGAACATCTCTCTGGTCTCCCACAATCCAGAGCTGGACCCTCAGCTCCATTAAAGTCATGCTGGTGGCTTGAAAGACAGCAAGGTCTAGGTTTCTCTGAAAAGCTACTCACCATTTCCCAGAAGTAGTTAGCCATTTCTTGTCGGTTCTGTAGGATAGCCCACAAAAAGAGGTCCCTCCAAGGGTTTTCCAGCTTCTGGCTTAAATCAGGCATCACAAACAACCTCTGACCGCGTAATTTGCTGTTCAATTCCTGTAAAAAGTACATAGATGTTGTGTTCAGATGTTTAAATTAAAATCTGTTCCTTCAAAGCTAAGCCTGGTTTTTCCTGGGTAATCCAAGATGGAGGACAGGAAAAATTTCTGGCTGTAACAGGCTGCTCCTTTTTTGAGGTATTTTAGGTGTTGGAGGTGATTTCCTTGAATTCCGGGAGCAGCAATTACTGTTTTATATGCTACTGCAATTGTTTTGGAACTCTGGGAAAAAAAAAAGTCAAAACAACAGCACTTTTAAAAGGGAGAAAGACAGACAAAGGCAGCAAGCATATGGTCTATAAAGGAGAGAGAGAAAGAAACCCACACTGCTAACTGACACAGCAGTGAACCTGCGCGGTTACTGCCTTTGGTGTTGAATTCATGTATCGCTGGACATCGGAGTGTGTCTGGGAAAACTTAAACAGCGAAATTCACAACTGAAATTGGAGGAACCTGTTTGGGAAGGTTCACAGCACAGAAACAGGTAAGTGAATAGTTTTAAGTATAGCCTTGCTGTAAATCTACAATAGTGATATAGTGGGTTCTTTCTTGACTATATGTTTTTATTGGGATCGGTCTCTTGATTAAATTTTAAAGATATATGCCATAAGTATTAAGTTCGCCTGGAGCAGTTTTTTGTAGAGGAATAAGATGGTGTGATTTTCTGGGTCTGTAGATTGGAAGGAGCAAAATGGCCTTTAGTAGAACGATATGCTTTTCTTCTCAGATGTGAGAGTTTCAGGAACGTTTAAGGGTTATGGAGGATTATAGCTGCAATAAATGTTGTTTGTTGCAAATCCTATCAGATCAAATGGATCGGTTGGAGCTACAGTCAGAGGCAATGAGGAATTTACAAGAGCAAGAGGGTGTAATGGATGGCAGTTATAGGAAGGGAGAAAAGCTGCAGATACAGTCAGATAGATGGGTTAACTCCTGGAAAAGTAGGAGAGGTAGGCAGGTAGCGCAGTAGATGTATGTGGCTATCCCCATTTCAAACTAGTATGCTGTTTTGCAAAATTATGGGGGTGATGGACTTTCAGGGGAATGTAGCACAAATAACCAAGTTTCTGGTATCAAGACTAGCCCAAATGTAATGAGGGGTACATCGGGTTCCAATCGATCAATTGTTGTTAGGGGGAAGACTGGAGGTTGGCTAACGTGGTGCCATTGTTTAAGAAGGGTGGTAAGGACATGCTGGAGAACTATAGACCAGTGAGCCTGATGTCAGTGGTGGGAATCCGGAGGGACTATATGTACATGTATTTGGAAAGGCAAGGACTGATTAGGGATAGTCAACATGGCTTTGTGCGTGGGAAATCATATCTCACAAATTTGATTGAGTTTTTTGAGGAAGTAACAAAGAGGATTGATGAGGGCAGAGCAGTAGATGTGATCTGTATGGACTTCAGTAAGGCATTCAACAAAGTTCCCCATGGGAGACTGATTAGTAAGGTTAAATCTCATGGAATACAGGGAGAACTAGCCATTTGGATACAGTATTGGCTCAAAGGTAGAAGACAGAGGGTGGTGGTGGAGGGTTGTTTTTCAGACTGGAGGCCTGTAACCAGTGGAGTGCCATAAGGATTGGTGCTGGGCCCTCTACTTTTTGTCATTTACATAAATGATTTGGATTCGAGCAGAAGAGGTACAGTTAGTAAGTTTGTAGATGACACCAAAATTGGAGGTGTAGTGGACAGCGAAGAGGGTTACCTCAGACTACAATAGGATCTTGACCAGGTGGGCCAATGGGCTGAGAAGCGGCAGATGGAGTTTAATTCAGATAAATGCGATGTGCTGCATTTTGTGAAAGCAAATCTTAGCAGGACTTATACACTTAATGGTAAGATCCTAGGGAGTGTTGCTGAACAAAGAGACCTTGCAGTCAGGCTCATAGCTCCTTGAAAGTGGAGACGCAGGTAGATAGGATAGTGAAGGTGGCGTTTGGTATGCTTTCCTTTATTGGTCAGAGTATTGAGCACAGGAGTTGGGAGGTCATGTTGCGGCTATAAAGGACATTGGTTAGGCCACTATTAGTATATTGCGTGCAATTCTGTTCTCCTTCCTATCGGAAAGATGTTGTGAAACTTGAAAAGGTTCCGAAAAGATTTACAAGGATGTTGACATGGTTGGAGGATCTGAGCTACAGGGAGAGGATGAACAGGCTGGAGCTGTTTTCCCTGGAGCGTCGGAGGCTGAGGGGTAACCTTATAGAGGTTTACAAAATTAAGGGGCATGGATAGGGTAAATAGACAAAGTCTTTTCCCTGGGGTCACAGAGTCCAGAACTAGAGGGCATAGGTTTAAGGTGAGAGGGGAAAGATATAAAAGAGACCTAAGGGGCAATGTTTTCACGCAGAGGATGGTACGTATATGGAATGAGCTGCCAGAGGAAGTGGTGGAGGCTGGTACAATTGCAATACTTAAAAGGCATTTGGATGGGTATGTGAATAGGAAGGGTTTGGAGGGATGTGGGCCGGATGCTGGCAGGTGGGACTAGATTGGGTTGAGATATCTGGTCGGCATGGACGGGTTGGACCGAAGAGTCTGTTGCCATGCTGGACATCTCTATGACTCTCTAGTCTGAGGTAGACAGACAGACATTTCCGTGGCCAGCAGCAAAAAATCAGAATGGGGTGTTGCCTCCTTGGTGCCAGGATCAAGGATGTCTCAGAGAGGGTGCAGAATGTTTTCAAGGGGGAAGAGGAGCCAGCAGGTCATTGTAGACATTGGAACCAACGACAGAGGAAGGGAAAATGTTGAGATTCTGAAGGGAGATTACAGAGAGTTAGGCAGAAATTTAAAAAGGAGGTCCTCGAGAGTAGTAATATCTGGATTACTCCTGGTGCTACGAGCTAGTGAGGGTAGGAACAGGAGGACAGAGCAGATGAATGCATGGCTGAAGAGCTAGTGTATGGGAGAAGGATTCACATTTTTAGATCATTTGAATCTCTTCTGGGTAGAAGTGAACTATATAAGAAGGATGGATTGCACCTAAATTGGAAGGGGACTAATGATTTTCTAGAGCTACTTGGGAGGATTTAAACTAGTAAGGGGGGGGGGGGGGGTTGGGACCCAAGGAGATAGTGAGGAATGAGAATCAATCTGAGACTGGTACAGTTGAGAAAAGAAGTGAGTCAACAGTCAGGGCAGGCAGGGACAAAGCAGAGAACAAGGCTGTACTGATAAATTAAACTGCATTTATTTCAATGCAAGAGGCCGAACAGGGAAGGTAGATGAACTCAGGACATGGTCAGGAACATGGGACTGCGATATCATAGCAATTACAGAAACATGGCTCAGGGATGGACAGGACTGGGAGGGAAGAGAGAGGGAGAGTGGCATTTTTGATAAGGGATAGCATTACAGCTGTACTGAGGGAGGGTATTCCCAGAAATACATCCAGGGAAGTTATTTGCGTGGAGCTGAGAAATAAGAAAGAGATGATCACCTTATTGGGATTGTTGCAGACTAGGGGAGCAGGGTGGGGGCGGATGGAGGGGGGGGGGGGGGGGGGGGAGAGGTGCATGGCAGGAGCAGACAGGGGGCAGGGTGGGGGTGGACAGGAGTGCAAGGGGGCAGGATCTCGAGCGCAGCCTTGTCTCCTGAACGGGGAATGGACTTTACGAAGTGCTCGCTGTGTCAATCCCATTGAACTGATTTGGAGGAGGGGGGGTGGGGGAAGGGGGTCGAAGAGTGGTGCGGGGCTTCATCAATGCTGCAGTTCCCTTTCACACAAGTGTGTCTCTGCTCAGAAACAAACCCTGAGACAGAGAGAAGGAGCAAGGCAGGACAAAGGAAACTTCAGAAAACTCCAAGCCCCAGAAGAGAGGCATTGAATCAATTAACCAAACGAAATAGTGCCCATCCATCTTGTTCAGATAATCGAGGTTCCTCTGTACTAAGCTAATGGTAAGATTCTTGGCAGAGTAGAGGAGGGTAGTGAGTAACATCTACTCTACAGTAAATTGCAATCCTTTTTCTTTTCGTTGGTGTGGTACATTCTGTTGGGTGAGGGATATTATCTTAGTGAGACATTAGGCAGAAATAACTTGGTGGGGAATAAGAGTACCAGAGCAGGTGGCTGGAAACATGCTGTGACCAAAGGGAATTGTCAGTGTGGTGGGCCTCTATTCTAAGTCTGTTTGACAAAGTGCCTAAATAGCAGGGATGGAAATTTGGCTTGAAGGTAAGAAGAGTTTAGCAAAATGTTTCAGATGGGCGGGGACACAAGTTCCCAATTTGTTGAGTTTTAATTTCAGGAATTTTACAGGCTATTCTTCATCACCTTTCAGCAGTTGTAGCTGCTAATTATTGAAGAGATCAGTGCATGGATAAATCAGTACCTCAAAATGTATCAGCAAGAATGGGGGCTTGACAGTTCCTTCAGGCAGTAAAGAGCCTCCAATGTGGCTTCAAGCTGACATTAAGCACAAGATGCCATCTTGGTAAAGGAGTTGAAGGTTATGCTAGGAAAGCTCATGTGGAACATTGCTAAGGACATTCTACCAAGCAATGTGAATGGCAAACAGACTGCTGACTGCTGGGTTTTGCACTTACTGTTATTGATTTCTTAACACCCAAATGCTTGCGAGAGGGGTTGGACTCCTGGAAAATACCCTTGCATGCATCGTGTAGGAAATCCTTTAGCACTTTAGATACTTCATATAGGGTAAACTTGGGCCTCTTCTCTGGTGTATCACGGTGTGAAGTGGAGTTCATGCCACTTATAGTAAGTCTCTGCTCCTCGTGTTTCTTCAGTAAGAGCTCATACAGGAGGCTCTTCTGCGAGATGGAACGGTAGAGTTCCTGGAGCCGGCCATAGGTGAGGAAGTCATTCATATTCATCCCATTGTCAATGAACAGCCGGACAAACTCTGGCTTGTCATTCACCAAGGCATCCATCATTACTTCTTCCAGGTCACAAGACTACAAAACAAAAGTACACATATTATTCTTGTACAGGACTTTGATTAGTGAATGTTGATATGACTGCTGCAGCATACAAGATTCTCCAACAAAGCATTGTGTGGTGATGAGTTCTGTTTGAGTAATGTTGGTCAAGGAGTAAACATTGACTAATGTAGGTGAATGGGAAATAATTTGCTTTGGCCTTGTAAATGATATGGCAGAGTACTTCCTAAATGATCAAAAACTAGAAACAATGCAAAGAGGCTTGGTGGGGATAAGTGTTGCAAGGACAGTGTTTGTTAACATGGAACATAGGACATCACAGTGCAGTAGAGGCCCTTCGGCCCTCGATGTTGCGCTGACTTGTGAAATTAATCTGATGCCCTACACCGTTCCATTATTATCCATAAGTATGTCCAATGCCCATTTAAATGCCCTTAACATCATCAAGTCTACTACTGTTGCAGGCAGGTTGTTCCACACTCCTGCTATTCTCGGAGTGAAGAAACTACCCCTAATCCACCCTCGGGTGATTGACTCTTTGTGAAGTTTGCATGACCCCCCCCCCCCCATCTGTGTGGGTTTCCACCACAGTCTAAAGAAGTGCAGGTTAGTGGACTAGCTATGCTAAATTGCTCATAATGTCCAGGGATGTGTAGGCTAGGTAGGTTAGCCATGGATATGCAAGGTTACAAGGATCGGGTGGGTCTGGCTGGGTTGTTCTTTGAAGGTCATGTGGATTCGATAGGCTGAATGGCCTGCTTCCACACTATAGAGATTCTACCTCCTGAAGCCTGAAGTGTAATACCAGCACTGGCCACAATCCCAGTGAGCCACTGTAATTGGAGAGCTGCTGGCTTCTGAAATCACACCTCATCTGTTAATGGCCAATTGACCATTAAAATGGATGCCTCTTTGGCTGGGAAGCCTCTCCGTGACATTTTACATTGGACTTCCTGCACTCTCTGTATTATGTACCGAAAGGATGGTAAGGTGTTTGTAACTCTCTTTTGCAAATGACAGTTGATACTAGATGATGAACTATACATTTTCTATCTAAGATTATAAGACTTTTGTTAACAAAATATACCAAGGAGGCTGATATATGAAGTTTGGTGATGGTCAACCATGACCGTAGCTTGAACCTACTCTTGTTCCATAATCCTCTAGTTTTCTTAATTAATGCCATGAATCAGGTAGATGTCAAATGTGTCAATTAAAAACAGAAAATGCTGGTAATATTGAACAGGTCAGGCACCCTCTGTAGAAACGTTTCTGCACCTGAAAGATTAACAGTTTCTCTATCTGCTTGGCCTGTTGAGTATTTCCAGCATTTTGTGTGTGTTTCTGCTTTCCAGTTTTTGCAGTATTTTGATTTTGTGTTGACGTTCAATGTCCCATCTGAAGGGCACATTTCTGGCCATGCAGCTCTGCCTCAGTAACACACTGCAACGTGCACATAGGATTTGTGCTGAAGTCTCTCGAGATGAGCTGAATGAGCTTTGGTCTTCTTCCACATTGGGGAACATGACCTTCATACTGATTGCAGTCAAAACTAATTCCCAGTTTTGAACACATTAATTAGGCCATTTTTTTTTGGAGTACTGCATGCAATTCTGGTCTCCATGCTATTGGAAAGATGCTGTGAAACTTGAATAGGTTCAGGAAAGGTTTACAAGGATGTTGCCAAGGTTGGATGGTTTGAGCTAAAGAGAAGTTGAATAGGCTGAAGCTATTTTCCTTGGAGCTTTAGAGGCTGAGAGGTGACCTTATAGAGGTTTATAAAATCACAAGGGGCATGGAGACAATAAATAGCCAAGGTTTTTTCCCTGGGTTGGGGGTGTCCAAA
This sequence comes from Chiloscyllium plagiosum, assembly GCF_037043375.1. NCBI lineage: Eukaryota > Metazoa > Chordata > Chondrichthyes > Orectolobiformes > Hemiscylliidae > Chiloscyllium > Chiloscyllium plagiosum. Next base: position 61,162,545 of record NW_028270156.1, read on the forward strand.
ATTGGAGGGTATAGGCTTAAGGTGAGAGGGGAAAGATTTAAAAGGGATCTAAGGGGCAGCATTTCCTTGCAGAGGGTGGTACATGTATGGAACGAGCTACCAGAGGAAGTGGTGGTTGTTGATACAATTGTGACATTTAAAAGGCATTTGGATGGACATATGAATAGGACAGGTTTAGAGCGATATGGACCAAATGCTAGGAAGTGGGACTAGATTAATTTAGGTTATCTGATTGGCATGGAAGAGTTGGATGGAAGGGTCTTTTTGGCTGTGCTGTACATCTCTCTGACTTTAAATACTCAAATATGCTCAAAGTCATAGATCAGAGCTGGATCAGGATTTACAAAACAATGAAGCAATGAGACTGTGTATGTGTGCATCAATTATCGCAACTGCCTGGGGTAAGGAGGGCTAAAAATTCGAAGTAACACTTCCAAGTTATGGAAGGGCTGAATTGAGCAGGAATAGATAAATTCTTTGGACAAGTTGATTAGAAATTATTATGCAGATCTAGTGCAGGTGGGACTTGCATCCTGGCCTCCTGGTTCAGATGTAGAGACACTACCACTGTATCACACGAGCCCCCTGGAATTAGTTTGAATAGTTTGATTTTCCCAGGTTATTGTGGACTGGCAGAGCAGCTTGTCAGCACATATGCAAATGCATTGTATTCTTTCAATATGGCTGGATCTGTTCCTGATTGGAGCAGTGAACACCTTCAACAATAGGTGAATAACTGATAACACAATACATTTTCCCTAGTTTGTAGAATCTTACAATCCCTATAGTGTGGAAGCAGGCCATCAAGTCTGGGATGTAGAATGTATCTTAGCAGAGACAATACTTCAAAAAGTATTTTTCTGGCTATAAAATTGTTTTGGGACCTCCTGAGATTGCGAACGGTATTGTAATACAAGTTTTTTTTTCCCTTTCTTTATTCAGAACTTGACCAAAGCAAATTTAAAAGGAAGAACTTGTTTCATTGTTCCAACATGTCACTAAGATCTCACATTGTTTCTGCCATTCAGATAATTCTAGCATGTTGCTTTCATTTTTACAGGTTCAGCTTATCTTTTCCTTCTTTGAATGAAACTTCTGATTCACCGCCACTGGTTCCCATCCAAATGGAAATTGCAATTGATGTAAATTTGCTATTAGCCCACCAAAGATAGCAGTTCCACAGACCTATCCTTTTAGTAACACAGGCAGGAAAACCTCAAATGCTCATACTTTCCTCTTTCACTTTGTCGAAATAAATTATATGTCTTACCTTCCACTCCACATCACCATTGAAAATCTCATTCTTGGCAATGTCCACCCTGTTCCAGGCTACAGCAAGTTTTAGTTCATCCAGATACTCCTGGGCTTTCTGAGTCTGACTCTTACATGCTAAAGAGGAGTGCCAAACATTCATTGTAAATATCTACACTGAACCCGACATTTCGCATTACTTTTTAATTTGATGCCAGAATATGATTGCTGTTAAAAAAAAAAAGCAGTCTCCCTACCTTTGACAAGGGCTTTCAGCATAATTGTGTCCAAGTCCTCAGAACTCTCCTGTTCTGAGTTGTGTACTGTTAAAATATGGTCTTTGGCCATAATGTTTTGAATCTTAAAAGAATCCAGAAGTTTACATGTTTGCTTCTTCAGGACAATATTTTAGATTAAATTACCTGAGATTTTTAAATCGTGCAAGTTAAATTTTAATCATCTGACATTAAAGATGGTCGATATTTATGAACGTTCCGCAGTTTGTCTTATCAGCATGTCTTATTACTGAATTAAATGATTCAGAGAGGGTTAAACACACATCAGAGGCAATGTAAAGCAGAAAGCTCAGGGTATTTTGCTGCATGGTTCAATGTGTGGAAATTGGCATATGGAACAATTTAGTTAATACAACAACTTGTGTTAAATAATTTCTCTCAAATAACAAAAATGTTTCCAGTTGAGTATTATAAAGTAAAATTTGACACTGAGCCAGAGGAAGAGGTTTGTGATAATAATGTACATTCAAAACCATTAGTTTAGCAGAACAAGCAAGCAAAAGCAAATTAGTTCCAGTGTAGATAAAAATGAGATAGTACAGTTTAGCAGGAAGAATACGAACACTAACAACTTTGTGATTAATAAGTGTCTAAATCAGGTAAAACAACCAAGAAAATTGGTGATGCATCTTAATAAGAGCATAAAAAGAGTACAAAGATTTCCTGTATTAGGATTCAAGTCTAGTGGGAAAATTTGGAAAGCAGAGAATTTATGTTAAACTTATATAGAATCATGGTTAAATGACACCTGGAGCACTGGGGACATTTCTGGTCTTGTTGGGCATAATCATATGCCACTCTCTGCAATCTACCCCAATCCCTGTTGCCAACTGGGGCTCAAGTGAAAAATTATCTCCCCTCTAAGAGCTTCAGTGTGCCATCCTCCTAGCCCATGCTAGTCCTAAAGTTAGAACTAGGTCATTCAGTGCAGAAATCAAGAAGAACAATTTTCTACAAACAGTCATGGAAGTGTGCAATTTTCTCAGCCCCGCACCCCCCCCTCCCCCCCAAAAAAAAACTTACATTGCTAAAACTTCCAAACGTAATAGATAGTCTATTGTTAGGGGAGAATATCAAATGATATGGAGTAAGAACGTTCAAATTGAGAGTTAAGTTACATATTGGCCATGATTTAAGTGATCAGAGACAAAAAAAAACTGCAGATGCTGGAATCCAAGGTAAACATGCAGAAAGCTGGAAGAACACAGCAAGCCAGGCAGCATCAGGGAGGTGGAGAAGTCAATATTTCAGCAGTGCAGGTTTGAGGGACAAAATGTCCTATTCCTATTTCTCAGCATACTTTTTAACAATGCTATGGCTTTATAAGGTTGTCTATCCTGGTTTTGTTTTGATGAGAGGTTGTAAGACAGAGGTACTGAGCTGTCTACTTGGCAAGCCAGTAATCAGCTTGTGAAGACTTGTTTTTTTTAATGGTTGGAACAATAGAAGCAGCCTGGCTGGGTGTGACCAGCTGTCACAGACCAGGATTTCTAGACTTATTGTTTTAGTTTTTAGGTTTAGCTTTAAACAGTTGCTATTGTGGGCCAAAAGTCATGGAAGCTATTTTTCCCTCTCTCTCGTTTAAACTTGGGGTTCTCTTCCTAGGCTGCTGAACTATTTGTAAGATAAATCTATTATTTTGAATTTGCCTTTTTGCCAAAGAGTGTATTTATGGGATATTTCTATACTGTAACAGTTAATTAATAATAGCTATTGTATCTATTTTCTGTTAAGTTTTCCAATGTAAATTAAGTTATTCTAAATTCTTCTTTCTTTTGGTTGTATTTGAACTATATTGTTACAATAAATCGTGCTTTGCTTAACGTGGAGTGGTTTGATCAGTCATATCGCATCTGGAACATGGTCCTTTTTCTTATTTTTTAAGCAAATATGAATTTAGGGTCTAGGCTGCCTTCTTAAAATATTTTGAGGGGACTTGGTCTGGTCCAAAACAAATTAAACAGAAACAGTCATAAAGCAGGCAAACAAAATGCCAATAACATCAGCTGTAGACACTGGAAATCTAAAACATAGAATGAAGAAACTCAGCACGTCTGGCAGCATCTGCAGAGAGAGAGATTCAGAGTTATCATTTTGAGTCTGATGTGACTACTCTTCATACTGGATTTGAAACAACACAGATGCTGCCAGACCTGTTGAGTTTCTCCAGCATTCTTTTTGCATTTGATTGAAACAAGGTATCAAGCCTTTCTCTCAGTACTTGTTCAATGCACTGGTGATAATGCTAATCTTACCAGTTTGGTCCATTTGAGAATATTCTCCCCGGAAAAGGTTTCCCTTGGGAATTTTTCCTGAAGTTGTTCTTGTACAGTCTCTGGAACCAAAGGTCCATGCATCAACGAGGCAATAACATCAGCAATGCCTCCAGATCCTGCCAGGACTAGCCACGGAACAGAGTTTTCCATCCCTTGGTACACTTTCTATGAAGCAAATTGAAGCTCGCTTATCAAGATTTTGTATCTTGTAGAAACAGCAATCATAGAATATTCATTTGAAACTACTATTTCACAGCTGCAGAAAAGCACCAATTCCCCACTTCCTAAGCCATATAGACGAAACACAACAGAATATACTGCTGTACTGTGATGCAGGCTCAGTCCTGCAGGAAGATTATACTCGATTGCCAGTTTTTAAAATTCATTTTCTTCAATCCTCTTGCACCAAACCTACTTGTCTGAAAGGGAAAGGTTTGTCTGCTCACTAGAATATTCCTTGCAGTACCTCATCTACTTGCTACCAGGGTGTAGACATTTACTGTAATCACCATTAAGAAGGCATCAGTCATTCTTCCTTCTTGAACTGCTGTGGTCTGTGCAGTGAAAGCAATCTCACAGTGCTGTTAGATGTACATTAGAGGATTTTGACCCAGCGACAATGAAGTCATGGTGTTATGTTATAAATCAGGGACGGTGAGCAAATTGGAAGGGAACTCGCAGGTGGTGGCATTTCTATTTCCCTCCTGGCCTTCTCTGTACAGACTACACATTTGGAAAGTGCTGTTGAAACAGCTTTGGTAATTGGCTGCAGTGCCACTGCAGTGTCAAACAGGGCTTCCTAAAATGTGGGCAGTTCTGGGGTTGCAATCTCAGAGATGGAGATGGTTGCTGCAGACAACTGATCATAAAAGTAAAAAATGCAACAGCAGAAGTAGGACATTCGGACCATCAAGTCTGCTCCACTATGCAGTAAGATCATGGCCTATGCAATAATCCTGAACTCCATTTTCCTTCCATTATCCTGATTCCCCTTACTGATTAAAAATCTGTCCATCTCAACCTTAAATCTACTCAAATGACCTAGCCTCAATAAGCTTTCTGCAGTAAAGATTCACAAACCTCAGAAGAAATGCCTCCTCACCTCTGTCTTATACATGTGACACCTCATTCTAAGATAATGCCCTCTGGACTGAGACTCTCCCGAATGGGGAAACTTTTCCATATCTACCCTTTAATTCCCCTGAAAATCTTTCATGTTTCAGTAAGGTAGCCTCTCATTCTTCTAAATGCCAATGAGTACAGGACCAGGTGTCTGATTTAGTTGTAGGGGAGCACTTTGGAGAGAGAGAGCATAATTCAGTTACGTTTAGTTTAGCGATAGAAAGGGATAGGTACATGCCACAGATCAAGAGTTATCGATGGGGCAAGGGCAATTATAATTATATAACTATAATTAAAATTGGTATCAGCCATGTGTTTTAAAAAATTCTCAAGGTCAAGGACCAGGCTCGCAGGAAAGTAGTCTGACACAGAACAAACAGCCAAGAGGCGAGTCTGCTAGAATATAAGTGTTTTATTCCCCGCAGCGTCGCCACAACCAGGTCTCGTACTTACAACGGGTCTGGTTTATACTCACTCTACGTGTTACCGGAACTGGGAGCCGTCAGTTCTCGTAGAGCGGTTGCCAACAACCCACGCTCGACGGTTAAACGCAACCCCGGAGCAGACTCTACCGAACTGGAGACTTTTCCAGCTGATATACTCTTTTCCAGATATAAACATTCATGTGAACAGCAGAGCAAGGCTAAAAAACACATTCCATTCTGGTTACATACAGATAAAAAGATTCACACGGGAAGGTGTATAATAAGATTCACACGGGACTAAGCGACACCTTCCATTTTCGGTTAGATTCACACATGTATTGGGACACAATTTTAACCCTTTCACCACATTCCACTGCTTGCCCAATACATGTGTCGCATTATGATTCACACATGTATTGGGACATAATTTTACACCACATTCCACTGCTTGGCCCAATACATGTGTTACATTATGCCCATATGTATTCTTTCTAACAAGCGCCTACGTACACGCCAAATATACAAGCAAGTCAGGACATTACAGCATGTTAAAATCACCAGGACCGCTACCAGGATCGACAAGGGTGGGAACAGGAATGTCCCCGCAGTGGAGGACATACCACTCAATATGTCCCACCAATGATGAGCTGACTCCACGTAGTTGCGTTACACCATGTTCGCTCTGGATGGGTTATCATCCACAATTTCTCAGATACATTCCATAGTCCCCTCCACGCTTGTACATTGGGGGATGTTACCACACGCAAAAAGCGTTCTTTCTGTATTTGAGCATGCAACATTTGAATATGACAGGCAGTCCAATTTAACTGAGCCGTAATGTTCTCAAACAGTTCCTGAGTGGCACCCCAGACATCCAGTTCCCATTGCAGAGATCGTATCATTATTTCAGCTGTCTCCCCTTGAGTCATCATTACGGATGGCATCCACCTTCCAATAGTATGTAGTCCTTGTGAGGTGGCCTGTCCCGTGTTAGATAATTTAGTACGGGTCACCTCAGAGTCAATGGCATTCGAGATACCCATAACAGTTCCTGCGCCTCCCAGCAGGGTGTCGTACCACGCTCGTCGCCGCCTCTTGGTATGACACTCGGGTATGAGGGGCAACTGTACCCGCCAATGAACATCAGTGTGCAGTACCGCCCGGGCCATCTGTTGACAAGTTGACATAATAGGGGCCAACTGTGTTCGATGCGACCGCACGCCCCCCGTGGCTGGCCCGCCCCGCGTGGGGTTTAATAACGCCTCAGACGGGGCGTTCGTCGAGGGCAGTACCATTATTAACCACATGAATCGATGATGATTCCGAATATCGGTGGCATTGCGCAGCCACAGATCTTCCCCCCGAGCTGTGACGCTCCAATGAGTCCCCGTTGTCCCGCATGTCTGGGTGCGTCGGTCCCACAAACACGTCTTGACTTGGGCATTTACCACCAGGGTGCAATTAGGCGGTATGAACGATATGTCATATTTTTCCCCATCCCGGCGCATGTAGCACTGTGCACATGTGTACAATTGACAGTCGCTGGTGAGAGTCAGAACAACGCACTGCTGACCGGGTTCATATGTAAAATTGTCCTGCGTCCGTCGCTGGCTATTGGCCTCCCACCGCACCTCATGGCGGGCGACCGGTACCAGCGTCCAGGCCGTGATACCGATGCCCTGGAGTGGCCATCCGATCGCGAACATCGCCAATAGGAGTCGCAATCCCCATGACCACCCCATGTTCAAGGCGGAGGGCCAGCCTGCGGGTGCATAGCAATTACAACATTATTTAGGTCTCACGTAAGTAGCACTGGTTCGCCGGGACGTTTGCCCAGGTCGGGTCCCCGGGGTACATAATGGTGACCAGACTGTCCTTCCCCTGTGCTATGATTTCGGCCGGCCTGGGGGGGCCGGTCGTCTGGCGCACCCATACCTTGGCCCCCTTAGTGTCAGTAGACCCAAATCCCCCCGTCCCACGCTCAGTAACCGTAACGGGAGCTCCCGTCTCTTCCACCGTTGTAAGGTTACATGGCTTAATGACCAATTGCGCTATTCTGTCCCCCTTCTGTATCACGTAAGGTTCAGCGGTGATGTTGACCAGGATCACCCCCAACTCCCCTTGGTAGTCCGCGTCAATTACGCCTGCCATCACATCAATCCCCTTTAGTGACAGTCCCGACCGCGGGAGGATATGCCCATAGGTTCCAGGGGGACAAATCAATCCTAATCCGGTCTTAATCACCGTAGGTTTCTGTTGGATCAAAGTCTGGGCAGTTAGTGCTCGTAGGTCCAGTCCAGCCGAAGCCGGCGTGGCCCTTACGGGAATATCAGCTTCCTCAGCGAATTTCCACATTTTAATAGGCTGAGTCTTTGGGGTATCACATACTCGTATCATCCTATTCAAGGGTGTTACCCCATTTCCTAATGGGCGGTTATTAATTTGTTTCACCACCCGAATTAGTTGCTTCTTCCAACCTGTTAAGTCATTGCAACCTCCTGCTTTTCGTAGTGAGGACTTCAGAAGCCCATTCATTCGTTCTATAAGTCCCGCAGCTTGTGGGTGATAGGGTACATGATAAACCCATTCCACGTGGTTATCGTGACACCACTGCTTTACCGCCCTTCCTGTGAAATGGGAGCCATTGTCACTCTGGACCTGTATGGGCAATCCATAAAATTGTTCAATCAAATCTAAACATCGCAAGGTAGCCTGTTGATTGTTGTGACGACAGGGATGGGCTACCAAAACCCCAGATATAGTGTCCACAGCTGTACATATGTGGTTACATCCTTGTGAGGAGGGTAAGGGACCCACAAAGTCCATTTGCCAGCTCTGTCCCGGACCATCCCCCCGATGGATATGTCCCATCATGTGTTGGGGCACTCCCTGCCGCTGATGTTGACACTGCTCACACTGGTTTACTGCAGTCTTAACATCATCTACCATAAGATCTATTCCTCGGTCTCGAGCCCATTGCAAGGTTCCTTGCACTCCCCAGTGCCCAGCCTTAAGGTGTGCCCATCTAGCTAGGTCCACTGAGGTGCCCCTTTGCACCATCATGGTTCGGACGATACCATCCACATATCGGTTATGTAGAGCTTCCACATCATTTCGAGATGTATGGGCATCTACGTGGGTGATGTATATGACCAGGTATTGAGCTTTCTCCCATATATCTTCCCATAACTGTTTACCCCATACTTCCCTATTCTGGATCATCCACTGATTGGCCTGCCAAGTTGGCATCCATTGTGTCATGCCGTTAACCACTGACCACGAGTCAGAGAACAAACAAACTCCCATGACCCCTGCTTGCATGACTACCATATGCACTGCTTTTAATTCTGCCCACTGACTACTTTTTCCCTCCCCTAATTCTTCTAGGGTAGTGCCTTGTTTTGGGTTAAAGGCGGCAGCTTTCCATCTACGCTGTCCCGCTTTCCATTGGGCTGACCCATCTACGAACCAAGCCGTGGCTTGTTCATCCGGGGTCAGTTCATCATACCGTTTTCCCATCTTAACGGGTGATTCCTTGTATTCAATCACCTCAAACCGTTTTTCCCCTTCCTCAGGGGCCTCCGCCACTTGCTCATGTAGGACTGACACTCCTTTCTGTCCAGTCCGCACTCTCTCCGACACATACCATTTCCATTTAATGATGCTGCTCTCTTGGGCAGTTCCTATTCGGTGGGTAGTGGGGTCACTAAGTACCCACGGAAGAATAGGGATAGCTGTTCTCATGATCACTTCATGTCCAATGGTCAGGGCTTCGGTTTCCACCAAGCCCCAGTAGCATGCTAATAACTGTTTCTCAAAGGGGGTATACCGTTCCCCTGCCGGGGGTAATTTTCGGGACCAAAATCCCAGTGGCTTACTGGTTCTTCCCTGTTTTTGCCATAAGCTCCAATTGGCATAATCCCCCTGTGCTGAGACTTGCAGTTCTACAGGTCCTGACTGTATCTTTCCCAAGGATACAGCTTGCTGTATCGCTTGCTTGGCCATTTCAAATGCAGTTTGATGGACCTCCGTCCATTCGAACGCTGCCTTTTTCCTCGTAACTCGATACAAAGGTTTTAAAATTTGTCCTAAATGGGGAATATGCTGTCTCCAGAATCCGAATAACCCAATAAATTGCTGCACGTCCTTCTGGGTGTGAGGGACGGCAAAGACCTGAATCTTATTTTTAGCTTTCGCAGTGATTTCCCTTTCCCCCTTGTTCCACACGATTCCTAAGAATTTTACCGTTTGTGAGGGACCCTGGATTTTGGCTGGGTTGATCTCCCACCCATATCCTCGCATATGTTGAACCAGTTGGTCCAGCAATTCCTGAACCTGCTTCTGACTTGTCCCCTGTATCATCATATCGTCAATATAGTGCGAGATCATCACTTCGTCAGGCGCTTTAAAGGCAGCCAAGTGTTCTGCAACTATCCGGTGGCAGATAGTAGGGCTATGCAGATATCCTTGGGGCAATCGCGTGAACGTGAATTGTCTACCCTCCCAAGTGAATGCGAACTGTTCCTGCCTATCTTCGGGAATAGGAATTGTGAAGAAGGCATTAGCCAAATCAATTACTCCGTACCACACCCCTGGATGATGTTGGATTCGTCCTATAATAGTGACGGCATCCGGGACCGCTGCCGTCAAGGCCGGAGTGTGACGGTTTAGTTGCCGATAATCTACCGTCATCCGCCATGACCCATCGGCTTTATGTACGGGCCATAAGGGGTTATTCCACGCCGTGGTGCATGTCCTAAGCACTCCCGCTTCCAAATAATCCTTAATTGTGGCGGATATTTCTTTATGTCCGCCGGGAATCCTATACAGTCTAAGACTTATTACGCGATCGGCGATCGGGATGGGGAAGGGGTCCATTTTAACCTTTCCCACTAACACCGTCCTACAGCGCAAAGCCATTTTCGTGATTCCAAATTCAAACTTCCCTTGTTGGAGGTGAAGTGTTAAACCGGCCAGAATGTCCATTCCCAGGATCCATTCTCTAACCGGTGTAATGATAATTGAATAAGTTTTAATGGGCATTGTACCTATCTTTAGGGGCAATTGTACTGTTTTTCCTTCAATCAGATTACCTCCCAGCCCAACCAGCGTGACTGGGGTTCCTTTAAACTTATGGGGCGTCCCATAGATTAAGGTGGCCTCCGCCCCTGTGTCCACTAGAGCCATAACGGTTTGGACGGATTTGCGCCAATAGATAGTCAATGATACATGAGGTCGAATGTCGTCTGCTGACCATTGGCTCGTTCGTGGGCAAACCCTTGGGGCTTGGCCCGATTCCTATTGTTCCTCCCATTCATCTTCCCCAGACAGCACTGGGTAAAGACGTTTGCCTCGCCCTTCTTTGTTCTTGCCTTTCTTACTAGGTTTCCGGCCATGCCTATCCACTTTATAACACTCTCGGAGGGGAGGCCGTACCTCCTCCTCCTCCTCGTCCTCCGAGGATTCCCACCGCTGGGAAGTGGAAGTTCTACCCCTTCGAGGCTCATTAACAACCGGACCCCGTGTCTGACATTTTTGTGTTAGTAATTCCACTAGGTCTTCCATAGTGGGTCGGGACTCCGTCTCTACCCGGGACACCTTCAGTCCCTTTCGTCTGCATAAGTCTTTTAATTCCGGTGTAGGTAGGCCATCAATCTCCGATGCTGGGACCTGCGCCCGTATCAAAGCTTGCCACAAAGCACGCCGTGAGGGGCCTTGGTTACTTCCTTGATTAGGGTTTACTTTTCCCCCTGCCCGAGCCTCAGGGCGACGCCCCTCCGTGCCCCCCTGAGAAGCACGGGTTGTGGGTCCCCAATCCCCCAAACCACCCATCTCCCTCATCATACTACGGGCATCTCCTAGGGTTTCTCCCCGTCCACTCAACATTATGGTTAATAACAGTGGTTTATAATGGGGGGGGGGGCAGTCTTCACTAGGTGGTCTCTAGTCTGTCTACTAACATTTGTGTTATCTACCTCGTCCAGCACTCCCAGCAACAGGGCATCCCGCACACACAAACGGGTTAGCCTCTGAACCCCTTCCTTAATTGTTGTCCAAGTTCCTTCCAAGGGGGGCCAATCGGACGGGAAGGGATACTGTTCGGCCACTGCCCTGGCATACATCCCAAATAAGGTCCCCATACTGCGATCTATTACCATATCCTTGGCTTGTCTGCGGTACCCCAGGTCTATGGCAGCATCCTTTGCTAATCCACCAAACTTGGGAGCATCCTGATAGTCTACCTGCACTTGTTGCCCCCCCTTCCTCGAGGAGCCGAATTAGCCATAGCTCTAACGGCTCCCCAGGATTACGTCGGGTTTTCTGGGTGATAAACAGCACCTCATCGGTAGTGAAGTCTTCCGTTAATTCAGAGAATTCTGCAGGAGGCTGAGCCCGCGGTAATTCATGCATAATTGCCTCCCCTTGTTCATTCCGTATAGGGTTTCCTTCCTCATCTAACATTACCTCCCGTTGCACTGGGAGACGTCTCTGAACCTGCTTTCTCCTAACCACTGGTTTAGCTTGGAGTACGGGTGGGTCCTCTTCGTACTGATCATCTGAATCTCCCCAAATGTTCCCATCCCAATGATCGATATCCCACCGATCCCCGTTATTTAACTGGGCTACAAACGCCCGTACTTGTACCGGGTCCGGGGTTCGAGGGACCTTCCTTTTCTCTTTCCGTTTCTTAGCAGACAGATACATAATAGTTCGTCCTGCTAGTTCAGTTAATGCTGTCAATTCAGCTTTTAACTTCATAATTTCCTGCCTCAACATAGAGGCATCTCCCGAACGGAGTCCCTGCTCATGTTTCAGGAGGGCTAATTCTGCTTCAGCTTTTTGGCGCTTGTCTGACTGTTGTCTACAAGCCGCCGCACAGGCCCACATCCTCCGCTGTACCCCAGGCAAGGGGTTCTTCGGCAGGACTGGGATCCTCTCAAGGGTGGACAGCAGCGACCCTGGGGTTCCTACGCCCTCGGCCTCCCAGTTCTCCGGTCGCCCCCCACCATTTCTCAAACAAACTGCCACGCCATGCCACGGTCCATGCCATCCCGGGACGGTCGGGACCTCCACAGTTTGTTCCTCTGGTTTCTTAGCCTTTTTCCAAAACATTGTTCTGTATCAAAATCTTTCCTCAATTGCGATTGATCCTGCCGGCTACGCCAAAATGTTTTTAAAAATTCTCAAGGTCAAGGACCAGACTCGCAGGAAAGTAGTCTGACACAGAACAAACAGCCAAGAGGCGAGTCTGCTAGAATATAAGTGTTTTATTCCCCGCAGCGTCGCCACAACCAGGTCTCGTACTTACAACGGGTCTGGTTTATACTCACTCTACGTGTTACCGGAACTGGGAGCCGTCAGTTCTCGTAGAGCGGTTGCCAACAACCCACGCTCGACGGTTAAACGCAACCCCGGAGCAGACTCTACCGAACTGGAGACTTTTCCAGCTGATATACTCTTTTCCAGATATAAACATTCATGTGAACAGCAGAGCAAGGCTAAAAAACACATTCCATTCTGGTTACATACAGATAAGAAGATTCACACGGGAAGGTGTATAATAAGATTCACACGGGACTAAGCAACACCTCCATTCCGGTTAGATTCACACATGTATTGGGACACAATTTTAACCCTTTCACCACACCATGTAAACCTTCTCTGGACTTTCTCCAATGGCAGTATTATCTTTCCCAAGAGGCCTAAAACTGTCCACAGTATTCCAGTTGCAGTCTGACCAATAGCCAAACATTACGTGGCCTCTTTCAAGTCGAAATTTTAGTTAAAGTGGTGTGGCCTTAGCCTGAGGTCTGGATGCTGTGTTGATAGATATACTCCTTGAAGTTAAACTCCTGCAAGTGATGCCAACAAAACAACCTTCCTCCCCACTCCCAGAAAAATCTCTCAGCAGGTCCACCATCACACCCATCCTCAGTCTCCCAAGTCTGGGCTAATGGCGATTGTCAAGCACAAAAACATTGTCACAATGGGAAATTGTTTGGGTAGCACAGTTGTAGATGGTGCACACGGCTGACACTGGAGTGAGTTACTTTTTAAGGTAGTGTATAAGGTGCCAATCAACAAGCAGGGTGCTTTGTCCTGAGTGGCATTGAATATTTTGGGTGCTGTCAGAGCTGCACCCATCCAGAGAAGTGGAGAATATTCCATCACCTTCCTGACTCATGTCTGACAACATTAGTCTTTGGAGAATGGATAATGGAATTGAGGTACGCACTTTAAATGTTCAAGAATAATTAGACCATGTTTTTGAGAGCGTCTGGTGGGGTTGGAGTGTCAGTGTGGAGAGGGAGAGAAAAGTTGGACCGTTTACTCTAAAGAAAAGTGTAAGGTTGCAAAAGGACATTCTAAAATGGGCCAAATAACCTCCAATGATAATGACTCACTGGTTAGTAATCAGGAACAGGAAGACAACGTAAAATTTCCTTGACAAGCACAGGGGCACTCAATGTCCCAGCTGAGATAACTTCCTTCACACAAACCCAGGATTTATATAGCACAACTGACAAAGGTATCACCGAAAATAGATTGCAAAACTGGTGACTCAGAAGACCTCTCAGAAAAAGCCCCTCCTGACCCTCACCTGCCACCTCACATCCTGGACAAGGAGTTGGTGAGCGGGGGATGCGATGTGCAGAACAATAAAGGAGAAGCAGCAATGGGTACGCAACATGACATCAGCACCAATGTGCAGCATGATGCACCATGATGATATCAGCAGTATCTGTTCACCCATATTTGTTGCAAATTGCCATCATGGTAAAGGAGTTGAGGTTTGCACCGTGATGGTTACATGCAGACGCCTTTAATAGTTGATTGCTATTTAATATGCTAACACCAATAAAAGGTATTAAAGACAGACGTGCATTTATGTAACACGCTTCACAACCACCAAATGTCTCAACCCGCTCTACAGCCAATAAAGTACTTTTTGAAATGTCGTGACTTGCAATGTGGGAATCACAACTGTCAATCTGTACACAGTAAGTTCCCCCACATAGCAAGGTAATAATTTGCAGATATGCTGTCTGTGGGTATTGATTTGAGTTATAAATGTTGACTAGGTCACTAGGGACAACTTGAATGAAGGCAAAATACTGCAGATGCTGGAAATCTGACACAAACACTGAAAATTCTAAGAAACTCAGCAGGTCAGGAAGCATTTGTAGAGGGAGAAAAATAGAGTTAACATTGCAAGTCCAATAAGACTCTTCTTCAGTAGAAGATCAACCATGACCTCATTAAATGGGGAAGCAGAATGGGCAGCATGGGTCTGAATGGTCTACTCCTGATCCCATTTCTTTACATTATAGATTATTGTCCTGACTCTGGCCCAATAGCTTGATTAGTATAAAGGAACTCAAGACGATTCAGTAATTTACTTATTCAGCTATAAGAGGTCAGCTTCGTACTTCAGTTTGTAAAATCAACCAATTTGAGGAGACAGCCACCATCATAAAGAACAACATCCCTGTTCCTCAATTAGTTTGCCCAATCTGGGTTCAGGAAACCATTCTTATCTGTTCTGGATCATGTGCCTTATCTGGCAATTTAGATAATGAAAAACATCTTCTTAACAAACCATCTGAAGGTTACTAATGAATTCTTGTCACAAAGACCAACAACATGACAGCGCAGAATGGAAAGAATTGTGAACTTATGGTACCATATCTAAATTATGTCATGGCAAAATTGGTGGCTTAAATTGATTGGGGTGTAGAATTTACGGAAAGCTGTGCTTTCAGTATTAGGGTTGAAATGTGTGTTCTTTTTCTAATAATCAGCCAGTGAAGCAAAAGGTGTGTTACCTGCAATAGTTCTGGATGACCATGGACAAGAACGCAGAGCACAGGAATTTCAATACTGCCAGTTCCTGCAAAAGACAGAAGCAGAGTTTAATGCGCACTGTACGAGTCTCAGTGCTTTCATTAAGACAGAAATAATTTCTAACAGACTGACCAAATACCTCTGAAAGGATTTTTGTTTTTAGTAGTAATAAGTACTCTCTTTCATTCAATACTACGGGGTAGGTGGGGAATGATGGTGCAATATCCACTTCTGTGGTCTTCTACATCTGCCGTGTCACAGCAATTAAATAATAAAATAATTCAAAGGCGTCTTTTGTATTGCAATGTGTACTGACATGATGGCTGGAGATGAATACTGTCACACAGCACTCAGATTAAAGTCTCCTCTTTGCTATGTTTACAGTTATGTTTAAAAGGAGTTTTGGAGTGATTTGGATTAGCTCCAACTGTCCAGAGGTTGTCCTAACTTGCTGGTAAATTGCCACAAGATGGCCAATGGTGTGAATAGAAATACATTTATGCTTAGATCTAAACTTTGTGCGAGAACAAACATCTTTTGATGTCAGAGGCTAGATATTCAACTTTCCACCTGAGCACTGAAACCCATAATGAGAAATGACTATCCATCACTTCTACTGAAATTAAAACTAAAGAAAGACATTCATTTGAATAACATTTTGCAGGATCTCGATATTCTGAAAATGCTTGCAGCCATTGCAATGCTTGAGTTTTTTTGTCACAGTTGTAATGTCAGAAAAGCTTAAGCCACTGAGCACAGGGAGATCCCACAAACAGCAATGTGACAAATAGTAGTTTAGAGTGATGTTAGTTCGGGAAAACTATTGATGAGAGAAGTAGGGATAAAGTTCTCTTACAGCACTGCCTTGAGAACATTTATATCCACTTGAAAGAGAAGACAGGGCCACGGATATAACAGCTCATCAAAAAAGGCTGCAACTCTGATAGTGCAGCATATCTCAAGTCTTGTTATATTCTCAATTCTCTTGAGTTGAATTGAATCCATAAATGTTTGGATTTACACAACAGACTGAGTCACATCTGACACTGAAGGACAAATGAACATTTAATGATTTCTAAAATACATGAGAGACCTGTCACAATAGTTCTTTCACTGGATAGTAAACCAAAAATATATCTGGATGCGAGAATAAGATTGGTGTTTTGTTGCACAGAACTTTTAAAAGAAGCTTTTAAAAATATATCTCTGCTTTTGCAGGGTGTGGGCATTGGTACGCTCAAAAGATAGTGGTATTTCACATTTCCTTTTGAAGATGTATTGAAAGTTCTATTATTGAAGGTTGCACAATGTGAACTGAATTGATGGTAAATGGAAAGCTGAGAGAATGGAATAGAGTCCTTATAGAAGGCCACATGTGAGCAAGCATAGTCAAGATAGCTATGGGAGTCAATGTGGGGTTTTTAATGCATGATAGTTGAAAACCTGTTCCTAAAATTGGGGAGACGAAATCAGGAAAGATCAGAGGGGGACAAAAAAAAAAGTTGGAGATGGACTATATGAAGAGTGGAAATTGGTAGCAACGATGGAATTTTCCAATTCAGGGTGAGAGGAGATGATACCAATGATATCAATGTACCAGAGAAAGAGGCTGGGAAGGGCCTGATTAATACTGAAACAATGATGAAACAACAAAAGACATGCACAGCTAGGACATACACAGGTACAATTAACAACATCTCCTGTCTGAAGGAAGTGAGTGGAGTTAAAAGGACAAAGTTAAAAATCACACAAAACCAGGTAATAGTCCAACAGGTTTATTTGGAAGCACTAGCTTTCAGATAGTTAGTTTTCCGATAGTTAGTACTTCCTGGTGTTGTGTGATTTTTAAACTTTGTCCACTCCAGTCCAACATCAGCATTTCCACATTCTGAGTTAAAAGGAGATGATGTTCCATGTATCAATAAGTACATACAGGGAGAGGAGACTGGTGGTAGATGGAGGCTAGTGACAGCAGAGATTCACATTCCCCCCCTGACCCCAACACCCCCACCGATGTGACAATGGAGATTCCCACTCTGAGCAGAATCTTTCTTACCTGCATAGCCAGTCCGCTGTTCAGAAATATGTTTCAGTAGTTTGAGCCACAATGTGGTGGTCCCATTGGGAGTGGCATCATCCACCAGGATGAAATGGGAATGGTTGTTATCCAAGGAGTAAAGAGGACCTTCAGTTGTCTCCTCAACTTGGTATATTGCTGGACAATGTTTCTAATTGAAGATTTGAAAAAATAACTGAAAATCAGATGGACATTTTCACAAACCTTACTTGTTACAGATTTGCTGCCTGTGGGTAGTAGTACTTAAATCCAAGTTAGGATATTGTGAGTTAAAATCAAACTCCCAGTGACTGGAGTTCATTGGGGTTAACAGTTGACTGAAGTATTAAGGAAATGCAGCACTGTCACAAAAGAGCCATCTTTCAGTTGAAACATCTGCCCCCTCATGAAGATGTTAAAAGATTCCAAGAGCTTTCAGATGGTAGAGTTTCCAACTCCATCATCTGAAGGGTCAGTGGGAATGCACATCCCCACTATCCCAGTTGCCACTTGCCATTTCACAGAGAGTTAACTGTCTGGAAGCTGAATTTCCATCCCTCAATCAGGCAGATGTCTAGCCTCAGAGAACTATTGGCCAGAAGAAGAAGCAGCTATCTCTGACATCTCCCTCAACCTTCCTCCAATTACCTTAAAATTGTACCCCCTTGTGATAGACATTTCCACCATGGAAAAAAGTCTCTGGCTATCCACTCTACCTATGCCTCTCAACATCTTGTACACCTCTATCATGTCACCTCTCATCCTTTTTTGCTCCAATGAGGAAAGCCCTAGCTCACTCAACCTTTCTTCATAAGACAAGCCCTCCGGTCCAGGCAGCATCCTGGTAAATCTTCTCTGCAACCTCTCTAAAGCTTCCATATCCTTCCTATAATGAAGCAACCAGAACTGAACACAATATTCCAAGTATGGTCTAACCAGAGCTTTATAGAATTGTAGCATTACATCACGACTCTTAAACTCAATCGCCCTGCTAATGAAATCCAACACACCATATACCTTCTTAACAACTCCATCAACTTGGATGGCAACTTAGAGGGATGTATGAACATGGACCCCAAGATCCCTGTGTTCCTCCACATTGCCAAGAATCCTGCCTTTAACCCTGTATTCTGCTTGCAAATTCAACCTTCCAAAGTGAATCACTTCAGTTTTCCAGGCTGAACTCCATCTGCCAATTCTCAGCCCAGTTCAGCATCCTATCAATGTCCTGTTGCAACTTACAACAGCCCTCCACACTATCCACAACTCCACCAACCTTTTGTGTCATCAGCAAACTTACCAACCCACCCTTCCACTTCCTCATCCAAGTCATTTATAAAAATCACAAACAGCAGAGGTTCCAGAGCTGATCCCTGCAGAACACCACTGGTCACCAAGCTCCAGGCTGAATACTTTCCATCTATCACCACCCTCTGTCTTCTATGGGCCAGCCAATTCTGTTTCCAGACAGCCAGATTTCCTGTATCTCTTTACTTTCTGAATGAGCCCACCATGGGGAACCTTATCAAACACCTTTCTAAAATTCATGTACACCAGATCCACTGCTCTACCTTCGACAATATGTTTTGTCAAATTCTCAAAGACTTCAGTAAGGTTTGTGAGGCATGACCTGCCCCTCACAAATCCATCCTGACTATCTCTAATCAAACTATGGTCTTCCAAGTACTCATAAATCCTGTCTCAGAATCCTCTCTAATACTTTACCCATCACTGATGTAAGACTGACTGGTCTGTAATTCCCAGGATTATCCCTATTCCCTTTCTTGAACAAGGGAATAACATTTGCCACCCTGCAATCATCTGGCGCTATTCCATTGGACAATGAGGACACCAAAGGTCATCGCCAAATGCACAGTATCTCTTCCTTCACTTCAAGTAGTTACCTAGGGTATATCCTGTCTGACTCAGGGATTTATCTATCTTTATGTATTTCAAAATTTCAGCAAATCCTCCTTCCTTCTAGCATATCTGTCTGTTTCACGCTGTCCTCAGAAATGTCAAGGTGCCTCTCAGTAGTGAATACTGAAGCAAAATATTTATTAATGATCTCCCCTACTTCCTCCAACTCCAGGCACAAGTTCCCTCCACTATTCCTGATCGGCCCTACCCTCACACACTGGCCATCCTCTTGTTCCTCACATAAGTGTAGAACGCCTTAGGGTTTTCCTTATTCCTAGCCGCTAAAGCCCCTTCTATCTCTCCTCAGACCATTCTTCAGTTGCTTCCTAGCTACCTTGTAATCCTCTAAAGCCCTGTCTCCTCAACTTTAAGCAAGCAAGATTCCTTCTTCCTCTTGACTAGATGTTCCACATCCCTTGTCACCCAAGGTTCTTTCAACCTACCATCCCTTCCTTGCCTCAGTGGGACAAACCTATTCAGCACTATCAGCAATTGCTTCCTAAATAACCTCCACAATTCTGTTGTGTATTTCCCTGAGAACATGTGTTCCCAATTTAGGCACCCCAGTTCCTGCCTAATAAATTGTAATTCCCCCTTCCCCAATTAAATACTTTTCCATTCCATCTGCTCCTATCCCCCTCCATGAGTGTAGTAAACGTCAGGGAGTTTTAATCACTATCACCGAAATGCTCTCCCACCAAGAGATCTGATACCTAGCCTGGTTTGTTGCCAGGCACCAAATCCAGTATGGCTTCCCCTCTAGTCAGCATATCTACATATTGTGTCAGGAATCCTTCCTGGACACATCTGATAAGAACTGCTCCATCCAAACTATTGAACTAAGTAGGTTCCAATCAATATTAGGAAAGTTAAAGTCAACAACATGGTTACTTCTACACTTTTCCAAAATCTGCCTTCCAATCCGCTCCTCTGTGTCTTTGCTGCTACTGGGAGGCCTGTAGAAAACTCTCAATAAAGTGACCGCTCCTTTCCTGTTTCTGACTTCCACCCATACTGACTCGGAGGACAAACCCTCCTTGATGACCTTCCTTTCTACAGCTGTGATACTCTCCCTAATTAGCAATGCCACTCCTCCACCTCTTTTACCTCCCCCCACCCCCCTATTCCTTTTGAAACATCTAAACGCTGGAACATCCAACAATCATTCCTGCCCCTGTGATATCCAACTCTCCGTAACGGCCACAACATCATAGATCAAAGTACTGATCCATGCTCTTGAGTTCATCACCCTTATTCCTTTTACTTCTTGCATTAAAATAGACACACCAACCTATCACATTGACTGTACCTTTGCCATATCAAGTGCCTATCCCTCCCCAGAGACTCTCTGCAGGCTGTTCATTACCTACTCTATCATCTGATCCATAGCTCAGTTTCCTACCCCCCTTCCAATCCAGTCTAAACCTTCCCAAAAAGCTGTAAAAAAAAAATCCTCCCAGTGCCCCTCCAGTTCAGGTGCAACCTATCTTTCTTGTACAGGTCCCACCTTCCCCAGAAGTAATCCCAATGATCCACATATCTGAAGCCCTCCCTCCTAACCAGCCCGGCAGCCACGTGTTTATCTGCACCCGCTCTCTATTCCTATCCTCACTAGCATGTGGCTCTGGTAGCAATCCTGAAATTACTACTCTGCTCATCCTGCCTTCTAACTTCCAACCTAACTCCCAATATTCACTTTTCAGGTCCTCCCTCCTTTCCCTACCGATATGTACCATGATTTCCGACTGGTCTACCTCCCCCTTAAGAATCCTGTAGACTCGATCAGAGACATTCCTGACCAGGAGGCAACATACCATCCAGGAGTCTCACTCGCGACCAGAATCTCTTGTCAGTTCCTCTCACAATTGAATCTGCTATCACTATCGCTCTCTTATTCTACCCGCTTCCTTTCTGAGCCACAGAGCTAGGTTCAGTGCCAGAAACCTGGCCACTGTGGTTTACCCCTGGTAGGTCGCTCCCCCCAACAGTACCCAAAACAGTATACTTATTATTGAGGGGAATGGCCACAGGGGATCCCAGCACTGTCTGCCTATTCCCTTTCCCTCACCTGACGGTCACCCAGCTATCTTTGTCCTGTAGCTTAGTATGATTACCTCCTTATAACTCCCCTCCATCACCGCCTCAGCCTCCTGAATGATCTGAGGTTCATCCAGTTCCAGCTCCCTAACGCGATCTGTAGGAGATGGAGTTGGGTGCACTTCTCACAGGAGAAGTCAGCAGGGACACCAGTGGTGACCCTTACCTCTCACATCCTGTAAAAGGAACATGAAACTGCCCTAGCCTCCATCACCAAGATAGATTGAATAAATGAGAAAAAAAAAACCTGACCTTACCAACTCTTGACACACTGTCTTTTTTTTGGTTAGAGGAGGAGGAGGATGGATGGGCGACACTACACATGCACTGACTTGGGTTTAACCACAGCCCGAATAAATCAGTTCACGTGCCCAGCCACCCCAGTGTCTGCATCCCCTCCTGTTGAGCCCTTCACGCCACCTATTCACGAGGTAAGTCTTTAAGAGGGAAACTGACCTTCCCAGCAGCCCCCAATCCTCACTCTGGTAAACTCAGAGCTTGGGAACAACCTCCCTCTGGTTGGTACCTCCTCTGCTGGGGAGCACTCAATTTGTAGTGGACTGCGTTTCTGCCACTTCCTCACAAATCAAACCAAAATAGCCCTGGATTCCAGTGCGAATTGTGAGCCAGCATGTGAAGTCCCCAAACTATTTATCAGGCCTTTTGGCACATCTTCTCCCCACCCTCCACTCCACCGACTCAGGACCGATGAAAATTCATCACAAATTGCTCAGAACAAGATCCTTAAAGCAGGAGAGGTGTGAGGAAGGGTGCTATAAATTATTTGAATAATTTACCTTAACATTGGCTAAGGCTTCACGGTCAGAAATTATTCTCCACGGCGATATTCCTATTGCAAAGACTTTGATTTTAGAGCATGTGTTGGCCATGGCATGATCACGGACTGCCTCCCCAATGTGTTTGGTGATTCCAGCTCGCAAACCACTTGTAATAATCCAAGCTCCTGTGTGGAAGTTTGGACAAAGCATGATTTTTTTATTTAAACAACAAAAAAAAAACATTCATATTCAACATTATATCTGATATGTCACTTTTCTTGTCACAAATCTTCTGATCTAGGTTGTAATCCCTATTTCCAGATAAGATGTTACTTTCTTAACTTTGTAAGACCTTTGAGCCCAAATTCCACAGGACCAAACAGATATAGCATAGCAAACCACACAGACAACATAAGAGTAAACCACTAGGAGATGCCCCTTTTTAACAGCATAGCTGCCATATTCCAGTAAGTAAACACAATTTGAAAATCCCAAAGACTCTGACAAGCTACAGAGAAAAGATGAGTGTGTAAGGTTAGAGGGTGAGGTGGGGTGGTTGGGTGGTTCAGGTGACTACCAGTTGGGAATATTATATGTGCTGCAGAACTGACAATTGACCAGCTAATGGTTGGTGTAGAGTGTGTTGCCACTGGTCTTTGTTTTGACTCTTTTAAAAGAAAACTTTAATCAGGTTGGACAGTCCGCAATGGGATGCTGTAACACAAATCAAGATCAAACGGTCAATGAAACCTTAAAGAACAGAAACAGGACAACGAACCATTAATAAATCTTAACCACAGGAAGTGCTTGACTGAACAAGCACTATGGGTACAAGTCACACAAAATAAGTTAGTGTCCAACTGGATAAATCAGGAGATAGTGACAGCATATAGAACATAGAACATTACAGCACAGTACAGGCCCTTCAGCTCTCTATTTTACACTGACCTGTGGAACCAATCTGAAACCCATCTAACCTACACCATTCCATTCTTGTCCATATACCTATCCAATGACCATTTAAATGCCCATAAACTTTGCCTGCAACAATAGTAGACTTGTGTGTTCCATGCCCCTACTACTCTGAGTAAAGAAGCTACCTTTGTCCTCTGTCCTACATCTATCACTCCTCAATTTAAAGCTATGTCCTCACGTGCTAGCCATCACCATCCGAGGAAAAAGGCTGTCACTGTCCACCCTCTCTAACCCACTGATGAACTTATTAAGTCACCTCTCAACCTGCTCTCTAATGAAAACAGCCTCAGTTCCCTCAGCCTTTCCTCATAAGACCTTCCTTCCATACCAGGCAACATCCTAGTAAGTCACCTCTGAACTCTTTCCAAAGCTTCCACATCCTTCCTATAATGTGGTGACCAGAACTGTACGCAATACTCCAAATGTGGCCGCACCAGAGTTTTGTACAGCTAGAGCATTATCTCATAGTCCCGAAACTCAATCCCTCTACCAATAAAAGCTAACACATCGTTTGCCTTCTTGACAACCCTATCAATCTGGGTGACAATTTTCAAGGACCTATGTACCTGGACACCAAGATCTCTCTGTTCATCTACACTACCAAGAATCTTACCATGAACCCAGTACTCTGTATTCCTGTTACTCCTTCCAAAGTGAGTCACCTCACACTTTTCAGCATTAAACTCCATTTGCCACCTCTCAACCCAGCCTGCAGCTTATCTATGTCTCTCTGTAACCTACAACATCCTTCGTCACTATCCACAACTCCACCGACCTTAGTGTCATCCGCAAATTTACTAACCCATCCTTCTTTGCCCTCATCCAGGTACTTTATAAAAATGACAAACAACAGTGGACTCAAAACAGATCCTTGCGGTACCCCACTAGTAACAGAACTCCGGGATGAACATTTCCCATCAACCACCACACTCTGTCTTCTTTCAGCTAGCCAATCTCTGATCCAAACCTCTAAATCATCCTGAATCCCATGCCTCCATATTTTGTGCAATAGCCTACCATGGGGAACCTTATCAAATGCTTTACTGAACTTCATATACACTACATCAACCGCTTTACCCTTAGGGTATGCCTTGATCCTATCCACCAACAACTTCTCATGTCCCCTCCTGGTCTTAACTCTCTATTAGGTCTTTCTTAGCCAACTTGTAACTCCCAAGCACCCTAATTGAGCCATTACATCTCAACCTAACATAAGCCTTCTTCCTCCTCTTGACAAGAGATTCAACTTCTTTAGTAAATCACAGCTCCCGTGTTCAACAACCTCCCTGCCTGACCGGTCCATACTTATCATGAATCCGCAGTAGTTGTCCTTAAATGAACTCCACATTTCAATTGTGCCCATCCCCTGCAGTTTCTTTCCCCATCCTATGCATCCTAAATCTTGTGTAATCACATCGTTTCCACCCCCCCCCCCCCCCCAGCTATAACTCTTGCCCTGCGGTATACACCTATCCCTTTCCATCACTAAATTAAACATATCCGAATTGTGGTCACTAACACCAAAGTGTTCGCCTACCTCCGAATCTAACACCTGGCTGGGTTCATTACGCAGTACCAAATCTAACATGGCCTTGTTTCTTGTTGGCCTGTCTACATACTGTGTCAGGAAATCCTCCTGCACACATTGGACAAAAACTGACCCATCTAAAGTACTTGAACTATAGTATTCCCAGCTGAAAATGTGTTGCTGGAAAAGCGCAGCAGATCAGGCAGCATCCAAGGAGCAGGAGAATCGACATTTCGGGCATGAACGTCGATTCTCCTGCTCCTTGGATGCTGCCTGACCTGCTGCGTTTTTCCAGCAACACATTTTCAGCTCTGATCTCCAGCATCTGGAGTCCTCACTTTCTCCTATAGTATTCCCAGTCAATATTTGGAAAGTTAGAATCCCCCATAACAACTACGCTGTCACTCTCATTCCTATCGAGGATCATCTTTGCTATCTGATCTTCCACATCTCTGGAACTATTCAGGGACTGATGGAAAACTCCCAACGGGGTAACCTCTCCTTTCCTGTTTCTAATCTCAGCCCATACCACCTCAGTAGACAAGTCATGAGATGTCCTTTCTGCAACCATAATATTGTCCTTGACTAGCAGTGCCACACCACCACCCCTTTTACCATTTTCTCTGTTCTTACTGAAACATCTAAATCCCGGAACCTGCAACAACCATTCCTGTCCCTGTTCTATCCATGTCTCTGAAATGGCCACAACATTGAGATCCTAGGTACAAACTACAAGTTCACTCACCTTATTCTGGATGCTCCTGGCATTAAAGTCAACACGCTTCAAACCGACTTCTTGCTTGCCGGTGCTCTCTTGCGATCTTGAAATCTTAGTTCTGACTTCACTACTCTCAACTGCCCGTATACTTGAAATATAATTTTGGTTCTGATCCCCCTGATAAATCCCCCATCTGTCCCCATCAGGATCTGAAATTAAACTCTTCTTTTCCCTACCCATACCCATATGATACCATCAGACTGGATGGACTGTCATTAAGTTTCCAACATTTTTCCTTTCAGAACCATTACCTCATAAAATTAGGGTAGGGTAGCAGATGAGTGAGAGACGAGGATCCCAGGTGTGCGAGAAGCTAGGGGGCCGGTAAAGAGGTGAGGGGGAAGGGTGGCAGGTGGGTGAAGACCTGTTGGTGACAGCCACATGGGTGACAGAGGGTAGGGTAGCATAGCGTAGCTTAGCTTGTTTGACAGTTGGTTTTGATATGGGACAATAATGTGCACAATTGTGGAAATGAATCGTGTAGCTACCTCAGAGTTAGAGTAGGTATTAATTCCTCGAACCTTCCGTGCATAACTATTAAAAAGGTAATCAAGTGCCACAGCTCTGACTTCTCAAATTCTAATTTAGAGTTGGCAACATTTTTAGGTAATACCAGATGTCAGGTGGGTGCCCTCTGAAATTCAAATGTCCTGGGCAATTATTGCAGAGTCTGTATCAGGATATGCTTGGGATCCCACATCTGTCAGAATATCTTCAGCCTTTGACTATCAAGAGATTGGAAAATCAGAGTCTTAATCTTTTGGCTCACAGGTTGAATTTATGAAAAAAAAACACTATTTGATGCTCTCTTTCCACTTTTGACTATTTGGTTCCCAGCAAGTGATGATAAAAGCACAAAATCTCACATTCAAAGTCAAAAAAAAAAGGCTGTATGGTGCATTGTGCCTGTCTCCACTCATTTCTAATGCTATCCAATTTAGTCCTTCCTTCATAAGCTTGCAATTGTAGCTTCATCAGGTACAGCCTCAAAGGAATTTTTGAAGTTATGATCCTGTCTGATTCCATCATACTTCACATATTATCAACCACCTTTGAGTTCAAAAAAATCCCCACACTTCCCTCCTAGATTTTCTCTCCAATTGTTTCAAATCTGTGATCTCTGGTTGTTGGCCCTTTTTGCCAGAGGAAGTCTTTCTTTGCACTTAGTTTAACAAAGCTCTCATAAATTTGAATACTTTCCCCCTATTCCTTCACTGGTTTAAAGCAAACAGACAGCTTCTTCAAACCGGCTCAACTGCCTCATCCTGGTGAACTCCTTTGAATTCTCTCCTGGCTCATGACTTCCTTCCTCAAGAGAGTGATGCCCATCAATGTAAAGATATCATAGCTGAGAACGGATCATGTTTTTGCATGGCTCCATTGGTTTTGAACTCAAATGTTCCTATGTTCAAGTCCATGTATCCTTTACAGTTTCTTAACAGCCTTCTCAACTTGCCTGCTCACCTTCAAAGATTTGTGAATATACACTTTGTGACCTCTCTATGCCTTTTCAATGTTAGCATATTTGGCTCCCACTTTACATTAGCTACAAATCCTGTCTCTCATTCTTCTGTTGCCTTTTAAAACAAAAGATATACAATTTGCTGCTTTATCCACCACCCTGCCTCTCATTTCCTTCATTTTTTAAAAAAAAATTGATGACTGACATTTGTCACAAGCCTCCATTTTATGGTTAATTTTTAACCTGCAGTGCCTTTGTAATCTAAGGTAGCCTGAGATTGGATGTTGTACCTTTTTTTTCTTTTTGAAAAATGGTTATTTTGTGGCCAAATTAGGCTAATTAGCATCAGATTAGCCATTCAAGGAGGCTAATGATGGCAGGGAAGATGGAGGATGTCCTACCTGCCTAGAGGTCATGTAAGGTCCTTAAGTAACTAACAGTGGTCTCTTTCACCATTTATGACATTTTGCCAGTTTGCAGGAGGGTTTTTTCACCAGTGAAAGGGAGGGAGCAGAGCTGATGGAACCACCACCTCACTCATTTCAAGGAACCTTGATCGGATTCTGTGGCTATCAGGTAATTCATTGCCTGGTGTTGGGGTTCCCACACCTTGAAAGGGATGCGATTTTGCCATCAAGGGCTGCCAGACAATAGGGACAGCCAGCAGCTCTTCAGTCCCAACACTGCCACCAGAAGCCATGGCCAATGCTGGCACTGCATCCAGGCTGGTGAGGCAGCATTGGCCCTGGCAACCCCAACTCACTCACCTTGGTAGTCAGGCAAGCTTTGGTGAAGGCAGTTATTGATGAGTTGGGGGGTTCTGCATGGGCACCCTCTGCCATCTGGGAGCCCCTCTGCAGGCTCTTGAATACTCGATTCGGAGGGCTCCCTCCCTTTCACTGAGAAGGCAAGGAGCCCACCAGATTTCACTCGATGGCTCCCCTACCTGGTGAAAAATACCCTCCTCCAAACTGGCAAAATGTCATAAATGGTGACAGAGACCACTGTTAGTTACTCAAGGACCTTAAATGACCTCTGGGCAGGTAGGACATCCTCCATCTTCCCTGCCACTATTAGCCCTCTTTACGTGGTGTAACTCCATGGGCTCTCACACCTCTGCTTCTCCATGCTCCCTGCCTCCAATTCACTCAAAGTCCCCAATGAACACCACCTACAACTTTGGTCTCAAAAACACCTGTTCCTTTATTATTTTCTTAGCCACTTTTTATTTCGCCAGTAGTTCTTAAATCATTGAAACAATCTGTCTTCCAGTCAGTGATTTCACCTTTGACCCACTCCATAACTACATTAAATCTAATTACGTTATGATCACTATTTACTAGATATCCTTCTATATGATATACTCCATTTGTCCTACTTTATTTCCCAGAACCAGATCTGCCACTTGTTAGCTTTGATATATTAAATAAGGAAGTTCTTGGCACATTTCTTTAGGAATGTGGGAGTATATTTACCTGTGCTTTGAGCTGCTTTCACAAGGCCTTTCCTGATGGTATCCCGAAGCCATGGTTTCATCAGGACATTTTCCTCTCCTCCAACGATTGAGACAACTAGGTTTGGGGCCGGCAAATTCCAATCTCCAGTCAGCAACTCAAAGATAGCAGCTGGGTGAGTGTTACAGGACACTTGTACGAACTACAACAGCAGACATACCAAAGCAAATTGAAAACAAATCAGCAAAATCAACTTGCATGCATATTGCTTCGCTAACACTGTGCTCATTTGGGAT
Source organism: Chiloscyllium plagiosum (assembly GCF_037043375.1). NCBI lineage: Eukaryota > Metazoa > Chordata > Chondrichthyes > Orectolobiformes > Hemiscylliidae > Chiloscyllium > Chiloscyllium plagiosum. The sequence goes on from NW_028270156.1 coordinate 61,191,106, forward strand.
GTTATACCGGAAGACAAAATGAGACATTGACCCACCTAAGATACAAAAAAAAAAAACCTGCAGATCCTGGAATCCAAAGTAGACAGGCAGGAGGCTGGAAAGACACAGCAAGTTGGGCAGCATCAGGAGGTGGAGAAGTCGACATTTCGGCTGTAACCTTTCTTCAGGTCTGGAGGTGGTTGTAGGGGGAACTGCAGATAAAAGAGGGAGATGGGGGCAGGGTGGTGAAGTGGGGAGAGGTGATTACAGGCCGAGGGTACAACCTGGTTGGTCAATGGGAGGTCTGAATCCGGTTGGTGGCAGGGAGGGGGAGGGGCTGGGAAGGGAGTTAGGAGATGGGGAGGGAGTTTATTTGAAATTGGAGAACTCAATGTTGAGTCCTCTGGGCTGTAGGATACTCAGGTGGAAGATGAGGTGTTACTCCTCCAATAGGCACTGTGGTTTGTTTTAGCAATGGAGGAGGGCAAGGATGGTCATGTCAGAAAGGGAGTGGTTGGGTGTTTTGAAATGGGCAGTGACTGGGAGGTCCGGTCAGCCCCTGCCGGCCCAGCTGAGATGCTTGGTGAGCCATGCCCTGAGCTTACGTTGGGTCTCCCCAATGTAGAGGGGACCACATTGGGAGCACCTGATGCAGTAAACTCAGTTGGAAGAGAGGGAGATGAACCCCTGTCTCACCTGGAAGAAGTGTTTGGAGCCCTGGATGGAAGTGAGGCAGGTGGTGTACCAGCAGGTTTTGCATCTTTTCTGGTTGCAGGGGAAGGTACCAGTGGGTTTGGCGGGAACCAAGGACTGTCAGAGGAAACAGTCCTTGCGGAAGACAGAGAGGGGTGGGGAGGGGAAGATGTTCTTGATGGTGGGGTCTATTTGGAGTAGGCGGAAGTGTTTGAGGATGATGGGTTGGATATGGAGACTGGTGGGGTAGTAGGTGAGGACAAGGGGGACCCTGTCTTTATTGCTTTGGAAGGCAGGGGTTTAGAGTGGTGGAATGGGGAATGGAGGTGATGCAGTGGATGACTGTCTGGATGATGGAGGGTGGAAAGGAGCGCTGTTCAAAATAGGTGGGCATCTGGGATGCTCGTGAGTGGAATGTCTCCTCATCCGAGCAGATGCGGCAGAGGTGGAGGAATTGGGAGGACGGATGGAGTTCTTTCAGGAGACTAGGTGGGAGGTGGTGTAGTCCAGGTAGCTATGTTTGTAGTAGATGTCCGTCTGGAGATAGAAATGGTGAGAACAAGCAAAGGGGAGGTAGGTGTCCAAGATAGACCAAGTGAATTTGAGGGCAGGGTGGAAGTTGTGAACTAAGTCGATGAACTGCTCCATTTCAGCCCGGGTGCAGGATGTTGCACCGATGCAGTCATCAATGTAACAGCAGAAGACTTGGGACACACTGCCTGTGCAGGTACTAAAGAGCGACTGTTCAATATAACCAACAAAGAGGCAGGTGTACCTGGGGCCCATCCGGGTAACTGGGACCCATCCAGATACCTGTGGCCATCCCCTTTGTTTAGAGGAAATGGGAGGAGTTAAAAGAAAAGTTATTGAGGGTGAGGACCAGATCAGCAAGGCGGAGGAGAGTATTGGTGGAGGGGGACTGGATTGTCTATTGGAGAGGAAGCAGCAGAGGGCCTGAAGGCCATCCTTGTAGGGTATGGACGTGTATAAGGACTGCACATCCATAGTGAAGATAAAGTGGTGAGGGCAGGGGAACTGGAAGTTGTTGAACATATGGAAGGCATGGTTGGTGTCATGGACGTAGGTGGGAAATGCCTGAACTAAGGGGGAGAGAATGGACTCGAGGTAGGACGAGAGGAGTTCGGTGGGGCAGGAGCGTGCGGGGATGATGAGTCGGCCAGAGTAGCTAGGCTTGTGGATTGTGGGGAGCAGGTAGAACCTGGCAGTATGGGGCTGGGGGTCTATGAGTTTTGAGGCAGTGGAGGGGAGATCACTAGAGGCAATAAGGGCACTAGTGGTGTTCTTGGATATGGACCTGATGTGTCGTGGGTAAGGGGAAGGTAAGACGTGGTGTTGGAAAGTTGGCGTTCAGCCTCTACAATATAGAGGTCCATCCACCAGACTACCACCGCCCCACTTTTGTCAGCAGGTTTCCACCTCAACAAATATTGAAAAATGTAACCAAAGATTAGGCTTTCAGGATTGACATTGAAGAGGAGGGATTTATGGAGAAATTTCCAAAGCTTATGAGAAGGCACAACCAAAGTGTGAAACAATGAAAACTGGGGTTACACAAGAGATCCGAATTGTAATAATAGAGATATCAGTTCTTAATTTTAAAGATAATGAGAGATCAGAGGTCACTAAATCATGTTGGTATGATAACATTTTCATATATTAATAAAATTAATCAGCATCTGTAAATGTGAGGCCAGTTATGACTAACAGTGTAATTCTCCTAAGACAGTTAAGCCCCGACTTCATCATCAATCAGAGTATGGCCACAGTGCTTTCTTGACCTCTCCTTGTGTTACCTCATTTTAATGCCTCAGATCCTATGCAACGGTGAAGCAAGAATTTATGCACAACATTCTTCATTACAAATTTTTCTCGAAATAAAGCAGATTTGTATGCAAAGCAAAGTACTGCAGGTGCTAGGAATGTAAAATACAACACAAAGTGCAGGAAATAAGAACATAGGAAATACTCTGAAGATCTGACATCACCTGAAGAGAGAAACAGAGTTAACATTTCAGGTTGATCACCCCCAGTCAAAATATTTGTACCTTGCCATGTTTCTTGCCAAATCCAAAAAACTCAACCTCTCCAACATTGTAACTGGGTTCTTTAACATTGCGACCGTTGTATTTTTGCTCTCTCGTCAGTTCCTCTCCTGTCACCTCTGTTTGTTCCTCTCTAGACTGTACACACCGGCAAGTTCTCTTTCCACTAAAAGACAGAACATAATACAGATTGCTGAATTTTTTCAGAACACTGCCAAATCTATCCTTTGGTTTACTTGGAACAGGAACAGGCCCTTGGGCCCATGAGGTTGTGCCAAATGTGACACCAAATTAAACTAATTGCTTCTGCCTTTCCCTGATCCATATCCCTCCATTTCTTGCATATTCTTATGTGCTTATCTACAAGTCCTTTAAATATCCCTGTCGTATCTGCCTCCGCCATCACCCCTGGCAGCGCATTTTAGATTCCTACAACACACTAAGAAAATAAACTTGCCCCTCAAGTCTCCTTTGAACTCCTCCTCCCCCTCCCCCCCCCCCCCGCCCCCGCCCCCGCCACCCCACACACACACACACACACTTCACCTTAAATGTCTGTCCTCTAGTATCAGACGTTTCAACTCTGGGGAAAAAGATTCTGACCATCAACCCTGTCTGTGCATCTCATAATTTTACAGACTTTTGTCAAGTCTGCCCTCGGTCTCCATCACTCCAGAGAAAACAACCCTTATAGCTCATACCCTCCAATCCAGGCAGCATCTTGGTGAACCTCTTCTGCACCTTCTCCAAAGTCTCCATATCCTTCCTGTAACATGGCGACCAGAATTGAAAGCAATACTCTATGTGTGACCTAACCAAAGTCTTATAAACCTACAACAGGACCTCCTGACTCATGTACTCAATTCCTTAAGCAAAGGCAAGCATGCCATACATCTTCTTTACCACCTTATCTACTTGTGTGGCCACTTTCAGGGAGCTACAGACTTGAACTCCAAGATCTCTGCATCAATGCTGTTCAGAGTCCTGCCATTAACCATATACTTTTCCTTAACACTTGATCTCCCAAAGACCTCACACTTAGGATATCAAATTCCATCTGCCATTTCTCTACCCCTACTTGCAATGGATCTATATCCTGCTGTATCCTTTGACAACCTTCTAAACTATCCACGACTCCACCAATTTTTGTATCATATACAACCTTACTAATTTCCCCCAGCTACATTTTCATCGAAGTCATTTATAAATATCACAAACAGCAGAGGTCCCAGTATGGATCCCCGTGGAACACCACTAGTCAAGGACCTCCAGCCTGAAAAACATCTTTGCACTTTACCCACTGTCTTGCGTGAGCAAGCCAATTCTGAATCCACGCAGCCAAGTCATCATACTCCAATTTAAAGTTGAGAATATAGTCCATCCCATCCCTGATTTGGACTTCAGTGAAACAGATTTTGACAAGGGCTTGTATATTTTTTAAGCCTGGAACCATGAATGTTTTTGGCTTTGATTACCTGACACACAGAGACCTATCAACACCATGTTTATGAATGTCCAAACCAAAAGCCTTTCCAGTTAGTTCAGCCAAGAAGTGACTACCATGTAGGACATTGTCTTAAGAGGTTTATCTGGAGCCACATGGAAAGAATCAGTGTCCAATAAACTGTCTACCTCTATAGATGTGGAATTGTTCATGGACTCTACCTTGTAATCCTGCAGATTTACTTAGTCCAGCTTTCTGAGGATTTGCTTTGTGCTGGAGTTAAAAATTTAGCTTCGAATCTATGGGCAGATCTTTAACTATTTCAGATGAAAGTGGGAGCATTTTGTCCAGAGAAACCTGCGGATTGTGTTGGTCAAGAAGCCCTGTCAGATCTTCCATCAGGAGTGCTGATTGGCAGCTGGTGGGATTTCTCCCAGGATTCCAAGCCTGGAGCAGGAAGCTCCACCTACACCGAGCTGGACCGGGAAGCTGACTCCCGTACCCCAGATGGAAAGGTATGTTTGGGGGCAGATTTCAGGATTTGGGAACTTTGGGCAGAGTGAGGTGGTGAGCTGGAAGCTAGGACATGGATGTGTCTCTCAGAGACAACACCCCTGTCCTAGTCCTGTCTCTTAGCCTTCGCACAAATTAATGCACTTTGTCCTCCCACATACTGACAACTTGCCTACATTGCGTTACCAATCAGTTCAGCCAATGTGCTACCTGTCCCACTTAGACCCTGACATTTACAGCCCAGTTGGGATAAGGCCCTTAAGTTGTTGCTAATTGACCAGTGAACAGACTTAACTGGTGGTGGAGTAGAAGGGTCGACATTGGGCCTTCTAGCCCAGAATGTAAATTTCCGAGTTGGCAGGAAGGGGGCAGGTACCATCAAATGCCAACTCGCATGATTATCTGTCATTTTCACTGGCTTTCCTGCCTCTTCTCAGAAACAGAAAAAGTTAGATCTGACAGTCTATCAGTGCTCAAAAGCCAAATAGAATCATGAACATTACAGAAAAGATCCCCCTGGACCTGTGCTGGCACTCTGTCCTATTTCATCTCAGCTTTTTCTCAAAATACTTTGAGTTTATTCCATAGCTAGCATGCTCCAAAATTAGTATTAACGCTATATTGTCCTCCCCTTGAGTGGAACTGTCTGTTGTTGTGGTAAAGTACACTTAGAGACTGCATACCAGTCTCTAAGAAATTCATTTACTCCAAACTGTTGCACAGCGTCATCCACAGACCTATTGCAATTCTTTCATAGGATATGTGTCACTGGCTGGGTCAGCAGTTTTTATCCATTTCTAGTTGCCTTTAAGAAGATGATAGTGAGTTGCCTTCTTGAACCGATACAGTCCATTTGCTGTAGGTAGCCCCACAATGCTGCAAAGGAGTGAATTCCAGGACTTTGACCCAACAACACTGAAGGAACGCTGACTTCCTTGCAAGACAGAATGGTGAATGGCTCGGCAGGGAATATATCTGCTCTCCTTGTCCTTCTGTTGGTAGGGATTGAGAGTTTGGAACATGCTATCAGAGTGAGTTTTGAGAAGATTTATAGCACAGGTTGAGGTTCTGGATGAAAGTTTGCTCACTGAGCTGGAAGGTTCATTTTCAGACATACTAGGTAACATCATCAGTGAGTCTCCAGTGAAGCACTGGTGTTGTGTCCCGCTTTCTATTTGTGTTTCGGTTTCCTTGGGTTGACGATGTCATTTCCTGTTCTTTTTCTCAGGAGGTGGTAAATAGGATCCAAAATCGATGTGCTGATAGAGTTCCAGTTGGAATGCCATGCTTCTAGCAATTCTCATGCGTGTCTCTGTTTGACTTGTCCTAGGATGGATGTGTTCTCCCAAAGTGGTGTCCTTCCTCATCTGTATGTAATGATACTAAAGAGAGTGGGTCATGTATTTTTGGAGAAAGTAAGAATTCCTGATGAAGGGCTTATGCCCAAAATGCCAATTCTCCTGCTCCTCAGATGCTGCATGACTAGCTGTGCTTTTCCAGCACCACACTCTTGACTCGTGTTTTTTTGAGTCATGACTGGGACCCCTTTGGTCCAACTAGTCTATGCCGACCAGATATCCTTTCTGGAATTTTGCATTCAATTCTGGCCTCGCTGCTACAGGAAAGATATTGTTAGACTTGAGAGGGTGCAGAAAAGATTTACAAGGACCTTGCCAGGGTTGAAGAGTTTAAGCAAAGGGAGTGGTTGAAAAGGGTGGGGCTTTTTTCTCTGGAGCATTGGAGGCTGAGGGGTGAACTTAGAGGTTTATAAAATAAAGAGAAGCATGTACCGGATGAATAGCAAGGTCTTTTTCCCATGGTAGGGAAATCTAAAACTAGAGGGCATAGATTTAAGGAGAGAGGGAAAGATGTAAAAGGGGCAACTTTGCATGTAAAAATGAGCTGCCAAAACAAGTGGTGGAGGAGGGTACCATTGCAACATCTGGATGGGTACATGAATAGGAAGGGTTTAGAGGGATATGGACTAAGTGCTGGTAAGTACATTAAATACACCAACCTATCATCAGTCAAATGTCAGTAACAATACCCCAATACAAAACACAATATAGAAAATGAAACTATAAATAAGATGCAAAGTCATCACCGTAGGATTTGCATAGTAGTGCATAGGTCTGCAAATCAGGCAGGTGCAGCCCTGCCAGAGGAAATAAATTTGCGTTTTAGTCTGACCTCCATCATTTACTTTCCATCATGTTGTGACAGTAAACATCACCATCTTTTAGTTCTGTTGGATTAAGTGATTTTAAAATGTAAATCCATTTAGTATAAAGAACTCAAGATCTTAATGTTGGATCATATTACCAAAGCATAGGTGTAATACCAAACTTAGAACACATTGACTGTAATTAGAATATTTAGGTTGGCATGTTAAAGAAATTAGAAGTTTGAGTTGTTACAGAAGAGAATTGGATAAAAGGAATGTGGTGGTGACAATTTATACTAGAACAAAAGATTTGAGAAAAGCATTCAAAATACCAATGTTCCTGTTAAACTAAATAGGGAGAAACGGCCAAGATGATTAAGTAAAATAGGACACTTAGAATAATATAAAGGTGTCAGGCAGAGTCAATATAGTTTTGTGAAAATCATATCTAACCCATTTATTCCATTTCTTTGTGGTAGTGAGGAACCAGTGGATGTGCAATTATTAAATTTCCAGAAGGCATTTGTTAAGGTACCACATTGAAGGCTACAGTGGAAAATTTAAAAAATCATGATGTAGGGATTAACGATATTAGCATGGATAGGAGACTGGCTAGCTAACAGAAAAGATAGTTAGTATAAATGGATCATTTCCTGGTTGGACAACATGTAGTGACTGGTGTAGTCCAGGGATGAGTACTTGGGCCTCAACGTTTTACAATTTTTGTCAATAATTTTGATGAAGGGACAAAGCATACAGTTGTTAAATTGACTGATAACACAAAGATACTTAACAAGGTAAGCTGTGTAGAGGACATAAGGAAGCTACAAAAGGAACATAGGTGTAAGTGAGTAAGCAAGTCTTGCAAATGAAGTATAATTTGGGACAATGTGGAGCTGATGATTTCAACATGAAGAATAAAGAATATTATCTAAATGGTGAGATATTGTAGAATTCTGAGATACAGAGGGATCTTGGTGTCATAGTGCATGAATCACAAAAAGTTAGTATGCAGGTACAGCAAGTCATTGAGAAAGCCAAAAAAAGTGATTGTTTATTCTAAGAGGAATTGAATGCAAAAGTAGGGAGGTTGTGCTTAATTCATACAAAGCACTTATGAGACTAAATTTAGAGTACTGTATGCAGTATTTATCTCCTTATTTAAGAAACAATGTGCATGTTTTGAAAGCAGCTTGGAGAAGGTTTATATCTTGTTATCGTATAAAGGAAAGGTTAAACAGGCTAAGCTATTTCTTGCGGGGGTTTAGAAAAGTAGTTGGTTGAAAGATGTAAAATCCTGAGGTGTGTAGAGATGATGGATGTGGAAAGGATCTTTCCACTTCTGGGAGAATATAAAACAAGGGGTTACTGTTTAAAAATGAGGGGTCACCCAATGAAGGAAGAAATAAGAACAATTTTTTTCTGTGTCATGAGTCTTTAGAACTGCCTTCATCAAAAGGCATGAATGCAGGGCCTTTGAATGTTTTTAAGCCCAAGGTAAATATTTTCTTGATAAGCAAGAGAGCGGAGGTTAATGAGATTGAGGAGCATGCAGACTAATCAGAACAACTCTGATCTCTTTAAAATGACAGCATAGACTTGAGGGGACTGAGTTATCTGCTCAAGCTCCTAATTCATACATTTGGGTTTTTAATCTCAGAGAGTGGACAGCAAAATAGAATGGAGGCTATGATTGTATTCAATGACAGTACAGTTAAGAGGTTGCATGGTCTGCTCATGCTCATAATTCTTAGGTTCTTAGGTAGAAGCTAGAAACAGCACTTCGGGAGCAAGAGTACATCTAAAGGGGAAGGGGGGAGGTGGAGGAGGAAAATTGCAGATAAAATGTGCCCACTGAACTGATGGAAAATGGATGCCAACTTTAAAAAATGGACTGGCAAAAGACAATGATTTTAGTTAAATTGGGAGGTTGATGAGATTCTATGGTTCCACAGTGATGCATTACTAGATCAGTAAACCAGAAAAATAGGAGCTAGATTTTCATGGAGTTAGAAAGACATTGTGGAGATGCAGCCCAGACCCACTTCTAAGAGTCCTGACCCATTCCTGGGGTTCCAATTTTCACCAGCACCATTTAAAGGTGCAGGCTGGTTCAGATCACATACTCCTTCGATATTTGGTTCCATTGCAGGGATTGGCATATTCAAGCTTCCTGTTGGAGTTGACCAATTTTCAAATGACTCCTGGTTTATTGTGTCAGAGGTCTCATGAACTACAATGAGGCTAAGAATGCTTTGGAAGGCAATTTCAAAACGTCTTGCTCATTCGTCCCATTCTAGGCAATGCCTTTCCATCCACCACACATGGCTAGTTGTACACTCAATACCCATTTAACCACTATGCACAGTGTGTAGAACCAATAAACCCTGTAGTTATAATAGACAAAAGGCTTGAGAAAAAGTAGTCTTCCACTCAAGGAAATTGTATTCACAACAGACCAATAAAAAGAAAATCTCACAGAATATTCATAAAGTTAATAGCTGAAAACGCTTGAAACCACTATCTTGTATAATGAAACTCCATGAAATTGATATAATGGATGAGAGAGCCAGGGCTCTCATTAAGTAATGTTTCTTCTGGAGCACAGCTATATTGATACACTACCGGATGTTTAGGCCCTCAGCTTAAAATTTTCTTGGTTTTGTTGTGCTGCTAAAATATATTTACAGAGGCTGAGGTAAGGAAAACATAAACTTTATTTTAAGAAAATCATACTGGTCTTCATGAGGCTACAAGAGAGCAATGTCATGTGATACAGCATCACTTCCTATGTCATATATTGTCTCGTTGAGAGATCACACTAAGAATTAACTCCTCACACAACATACCAAAAACTCATTATATATTCTACGGCTATGATTCAAACAGTTAAATTATCATAAAAATCTAACTCATTCAATAAAGGTTGTCCATAAATAGTGTGACCTTTCTGTAGCTCCAACAATCCTTTGATGTCCTTTACAGTGGTTGAGGAAGCCATTCACATCAAGGTCGCAACACACGCTATGCGCATTAATGACACATCATCCAATGACATAGCAAAAAAATTTGTATTAATTTTATATTAATTTCACTGTGAAGTGTCAAAATGCACAGAACTCCACCCATCACCAACTCCCCCAAGGAATACTGCATCCATTTAAGTTACAAAGCCTGGCTCATTATTTACTTTTCACATTGGCTGTAATCAGTGTGAATAATGCACCTCAAACATACACCACCCTATCTGTGCTAAGATACACACTGACTCAAAGATAGATTAATTATCCTCCATGAAGAATGCCATCAGCAATAGATTACTGGCCCAACATTAGGGAATTTTAAAATGTTCCCAATCTTCTTTGCAGATATAATGTTAAAACTGGCTTCTGCCTATAGACTAGGCCTAACATCTGTGGGCACTCATTTCCTGTATTTTCCAGCTTTTGGGAAGAACAGATTTTGACACTTATTCAGCAGTTGCCTTAAATAATTGATTGATATGTTTCACTCTGTATGTTTTAGTTATGACAAGTAGATCTGGAATTCTCCATTGCTCAATACTTGACCAATGAACCATGAGGGAATTCCAGAAAATTACAGGTTGTTCCCCAAGTTGTTATTATTATTGATACTTTGGGTGTTTTTAAGACTCCTTGTTCTAAACGTTTGTAAAGGATTGGCTGGTTCTTACAAAGTACTGCTAAGCATAGTTCTGCCTGTAACCGCTACAGACATACATGGTTCACACTTATTGACTCCTGCTAGACCTTTTGGTTAAAAACATTAGAGTGCCAAACCTAACCGTTTAGTCAGTGAATTGAAAGATTAATGTTCAAATACCTGCTTGAGTTTCAACCGAAGAGTAATGGGTTTTTAAAGAAAAAAAAATTGTAAATTTCAGAGAAAGGATATATATTGACAGGAGAAACATATTTTAAAAGTGTTTCAAATTTGGACAAAGGCACATCTTAAATGTGTGACTATTAACTGCTTCAATTTCAAACTATTTCTCGATGCTGCGAAAATCATATTTGACCACAAAATCTGGTTGTTTTGTAAACTTTGATGACTTTGGCCTCTTAAATCATGAGAATCTCATTTGAGGTAATGTTGGAAGTTCAAAGGAACTTGGGAGTCCTTCTCCAGGATTCTCTTAAGGTAAACATACAGGTTGAGTTGGTAGTAGGAAGGCAAATACAATGTTGCCATTATTCTCGAGAGGACTAGAATATAAAAACAAGGATGTACTTCTGAGGCTTTATAAGGTTCTGCTCAGACCACATTTAGAGTTTTGTGAACAATTTTGGGCCCCATGGTCCCAAATCTCAGGAAGGATGTATTGGTCATGGAGCGGGTCCAGAAGAGGTTCACGAGAATGATCCCAGGAATGAAAAGCTTAATATACAAGGAATGTTTGAGAACTCTGGGACTATACTTGATGGAGTTTAGAAGGATAAGGGGGAAATCTGAATGAAACTTACAGAATTGTGAACAGCCTGGACAAAGCGGACATTGAAAAGGTGTTTCCATTGGCCAGAGAGCCTAGGACCTGAGGGCACATCCTTAGAGTAAAGAGAAGACCTTTTAAAACGGAGATAGGGAGAAACTTCTTTAGCCAGAGAGTGGGGAATCTATGGAATTTACTGCCACAGAAGGCTGTGGTGGCCAGGTCATTGAGTATATTTAAAACAGAGATAGATAAGTTCTTGATTGCCAAAGGGATCAAAGGTTGCTGGGAAAACGTGGGAAAGTGGGGTAGAAAAACCCATCAACCATGATCGAATGCTCAGTGAAAATCACATTTGATGGCAAAATCTGGTAGCTTTGTACATTTTGATGACTTTGGCCACTTTAATCATCACTTGAGGTAATGTTGAAGTGCAAAGGGATTTGGGAGTTCTTCTCCAGGATTCTCTTAAGGCAAACTTGCGGGTTGAGTCTAATTTCTGCTTCTATGGTCTTACTAACTGGCAAAGAGAATAAAAGGATGTGCTACATCACAATGCAGACAGAACATGATTGTCTGGGGTGATTTTAATGTTTTGTGCAATAATAAACTCTACCTGTGGTGTGAGCTATGAGTTCCCATGACCCTATGCAAAGTTATTGCATTCATTCAAAATAGTTCAGGCACCTTACATTATGCCATCCTTCTTCAAACTGGCACTCAAAGCACCATTTCTCAACAGCTACATTCTGTTAAGGAACAACAGTGGCAGCTAGGCAACAGGCATAGGAGTGGAATATTTTTTGCATAATTTCCATACCTTTTTACACAGGCCGACCACAATACTGAAATAAAATGCGGTCCTGTCCTTACCTTATGTTTATTTGTGATCCTCGGCTCTCTCCACAGGTAACACACTCTTCTTTAATAAAATGGGTGGTCTGTTGAGAGAAAGAAAAATGATGCATAGCAGCAGCCTCATCCCAGCAAACAGTCAGACTGAATGGTTTACCAACAAGAACAGAAAATTATTCTTGCTAACTCTGCTTAGAAAAGAAACTAATACCAAGCAATTCTACTAGTAACCTAACCTGGTTGTGCTAGCTTCCAGCTTTGATGAATTGACACAAAGTAACATGGAGACTTGCTAGATCCAGTATTATGTTGATTGCTACATCTTTAATGTTTCAATATTTTTTCTCCTGTTTTCTAGACACTGAAAAGTACTAAACATAGCAAATATTTCTTTTTTTCACACATGCAAATCAATGTGTCCAAGTCTTTAGTAATGGTCTATTGATGCCTTTGTCCAATTGCCCGTCTATCCATTAAAATGTCTAGCCTCTGCATACGGAGCTACAGAGCTTCACGCACACAAGCTTCCCATAATTCAGTTTGTTCAGAGACGCTCTTCAACTTGTGAGCAGAATCTAAGTCAATCTTTTTGGCTTTTACTACAGCTTTAAATATCTGTCCTTGCTAAGATCTGCTCGGTGGTTTCTGCTTCTTTGAATGGTATTAGTATCCATGTCTGATGCACATGAATGAGGGTTGAATGCGATGAAGTTTTACTTTATGTACTTAAAAACAACAGTATGATGAGAATTTAATGCTTTTCTATGGCCCCAATTTTATTTGTCGTTTTTAGTCTACATTTCGATATAATCAAAATTCTTTGGAAACATGAGCACAGTTTGAATTAATGCAAGACTGGGTGCATTTCCAGATATCAGATCTTGTTTGCAGTCATGGTTTGCATACTTTGAAGTGTTGTTGGATTCTCAGAGGTCTAATCCTTTCACTGGGAGCATTCCCATAAACAATCCAATCACGTACAAGTACCAGAATCTGGCCTGGGGTTTGTTTCTCAAAATACATCTAAGACACATACCTGACAGCATTGTGAATTTATAAACTGTCTGTGCAGGTGTCTTACATGATAAGTAAAATGCATAAACACTAATGGCAGATGTGTAGATGATGTATGCTTAGCTGACCGGAAAGGTAAGAACCCTAAAATAGTTATTTCAGGTATATTAGTTTCACAATAACACCACAAGCATTTACAGCTATTCCTGCTTCCAATTTAGTTAACAGGAGCTTACACAATGAAGTCTTCTGAGGCTGACATTCCATAGTAGCCCACTGGTCTCCAATATGCAGGAAGCTAGTGGAACCTCCATTTAAATCTAAGCCTTTCCACTTCCATTGCAATAAAACTTCTGACTTTGACATTTATATCTACCCACCTTCTTCAATTTGCATTTAATCCTTCCATTTCCACAGCCAGAGGACTACATAAGCCACTTATTCATGACCTAGCTTCCCCCCACCCCCTCCCCATGTCAATTTATTCCATTTTTGTCTGGACAAGAGCTCTGCATGCAACATTGCCTTGGATGGCTGGCAAGTGACAGTGGTCACAGCATGAAATAAAATCAACAGGAATACACATTCCAACTCCTACAGGCCAAGTTTGCCTTGCCTTTCAGTACACCTGCAATGATAGTGCTGGCCCAATAATGTAAGAAATTGTATGAGGGTATGTCCTGTTGGAGGAAAAGCAGGGCAAATCCAATACCTGCCCATGAGTGTGACTGCTCTCGGTGTGATTCAAAGTGTGAGCCCTCACAAAAACTGAGTTCAATGGAGATTTGAGGGGATTCTCTCCATTGGTTCAAATTGTACTTGACACAGAGAAAGTGGGTGGAGTGGTTGAAGGTGAAAAGTTTCAGTTCAGGACATTGCTGCAAGAAATCTGCAATTCTAGCCAAGGCCCTACCAACTTCAGCTGTTTCATCAATGATCTTCGTTCTATCCAATGGTCAGAAGTGCGGATGTTCATTAACTGGGCGGCACGGTGGCACAGTGGTTAGCACTGCTGCCTCACAGCGCCAGAGACCCGGGTTCATTTCCCGACTCAGGCGGCTGACTGTGTGGAGTTTGCACATTCTCCCCGTGTCTGCGTGGGTTTCCTCCGGGTGCTCCGGTTTCCTCCCACAGTCCAAAGATGTGCAGGTCAGGTAAATTGGCCATGCTAAATTGCCCGTAGTGTTAGGTAAAGGGGTAAATGTTGGGGAATGGGTGGGTTGCGCTTCGGCGGGTCGGTGTGGACTTGTTGGGCCAAAGGGCCTGTTTCCACACTGTAAGTAATCTAATCTAATCTAAAAAACTGCACAGTGTTCATTAGGTTCCCAACTCTTCAGTTTTTTTTGGTTTCTTTAATCATTGAAATAATTGGTGTCCATAGGCAGCAAGAGTGGGTAACATCTAGGCTTCTGCTGATAGGCTGCAAATGCTAGGCAATGACCATCTTCAACAGAACAGAACAATAACCATCTTCCCTTGACATTAATTGCACTACCATTGCTGATCCATCATTATACCGTCATCATCCCGGGAGTTACCACTGAAGTGGACCTGCCATACAAATACAATGGCTAAAGAGGTTAAAGACAGTTACTCAGGAGTGAGTAACTCACCCCAAAGCCAAGGGACCATCTGTAATGGAAGATTCTCTACTTGCCAGGGATGAGTGCAGCTCCAAAAACACTTGCCATCATCCAGGACAAAACAGCCCCACTGGACTGGCACCTGTCCACTCCCTCCACCACCATCTCACAGCAGCAACAGTACGTCACATCTTCACAGTCCAAGATAGCCATTTGTACCTTCAAAATCATCTTCCAAATCGAGTACATGTATCACATAGTTGCAGTGGATCCATGGGAACACCATCTGCAGGTTTCCCTCAAAGCACGCATTATCCTGCTCGGGAACCAATTCACCTATCCATCGCCAATGGGTCAAAATCCTACAGCTCCCTTTCTATGGGCATTGTTGAAGTAACTATGCCACACGGACTGCTGCTGTTCAAGAAGGTGGGTTCTCAAGGACAATTAGGGGTGGATAGTCAATGCCAGTGATACCATATCTCATGAACAAATTTTTTTTTAAAAAGTCAGGACAAGGTACCATATGTGAAGCCTCATAATTTGACGCCCATTAGACACTCAGGTGACTACTGTTGAAATTGGGTTGATTAATATAAGCTGTAGCCACTTGAGTTAGCATCTTGAGAACCATAGAAAAAGTGATTTTCATCCCATTCTTTGGAGATAGACTTGAATCCAGAATACAAAGCACTATTACATATGTTTTCTAATTGTAATTTTTTGAAAATAATTGTAGTAACTAACATAAATTACAACTTAAGCTGTATTTGAAATAAGTCTGATTAGAAATTAGACCCTCAATTACACCAGACAGTACAATGTTCATCAAAATCTGACCTAATTAAACATATTTTGTCTCACACATAGCAATCCAAATTTTTAAAAAGAATATAAGGTGAATTTAAATCTTTGGAGTGGAGTGGAGTAGAATGGAGAGGCTGCATTAACCTCTTTGAATAATTTCTGCTTCAAAAGCAGAGTTTTGCGATTAGCTTGGAGGTACAAGCATTTGACCAGCTGCCTGAATACCTTCTAATGAAACTTAGGGCCAAATGTTCACAGAGTTGGGCTGAGTCCTTTAAGAATGGTAAGCGGAACCCAATCCTGAGATTCCCATCTGGTTTGCTCACACTGGCAACTTTTGCATATGGGATAAAGGCAGAGAAGATCCCAGACCTGCAATCACAGTTTGCCCAGTTCCGCTGCTGACATTGCCTCTCCTCAAAACTTCAATGGAATGGACCGGCTTATCAAAGGCACATAGCTCAAGCCCCTCAGAGAAGTTGTGAACCGTAGTCTGGGGTTGGACCACTTCAAAAATATAAGATCTTACTCATGGCAACACCATGCACCCTATGCCCCCTCACCCAGTATGCACTATGGAACTGATGAATGAGTTGATAACAATAGAATCTTTGAAATGAACTTTTAAAAAACTAAATTTAAGAAAATGCTTTGAAACATATGTTCTTATAACCCAGTAAAGGTGCCAACTATACAGTGCCATCACTAACAGAATGTAGCTCACTCCGTACCTCTTAACCTTGACCAAAAAAAGTGTACAGACATTGCAAAAAAACAATTCAAAAAGAAAATAAACTACTTGTTGCCTCATATGAATATCAATCTTAGCAAATACCTCCGTGTGTGTGAACAGAACCCTGTGGAGTTTACCATTAGTTGGTATTAGAGCTCAGCCAAGCATCCAGAATGAACTATCGAAAGAGAAAGATGACCAGATAACCATATCATGAGTAAAATTGAAGGCGTTACTAAATTTTACAACAGAACTTGATTGCCATGTTCTGTTTGCTTTTCTGGTCATACTCAACCAGATTGAAAAGCTGGATGACTTTCAGGTAACTGAGCCTTTGCCACAAGGTCACTGCCAAGCAGAGAAGTGAGTGAATGAATGTGGAATTAGAAAGGTCATTGGGTGAATTTGTATTGGGGAAGATCAGAAACTGGGATGCATTGACATTGGGGCATGGGAGAAGATTATGAAAAATTAACAAGACTGGGGTGGGCAATCAGATGCCAGTGTTGGGGGAGATTGGATAATAGAGACCATCATGATGACTCAGTGGTTAGCACTACTGCCTCACAGAGCCAGGGACCCAGGTTCGATTTCATCCTCAGGTAACTGTCTCTGTGAAGTTTACATATTCTGCTTGGGTTTCCTCTGGGTGCTCTGGTTTCCTCCCAGATTCCTAGAGATGTGACAGTTAGGTGGATCAGTCACGCCAAATTACCCATAATGTCCAGGGATATGCTAGTTAGGTGAATTGACCACAGGAAATGCAAGAAAGCAGGGATAGAGTAGGGGGTGGGTCTGGGTGGGATGTTCATTGGCGGATCGGTGTAGACTTGATGGGCCAATGACTTGCTATCACACTGTAGGGATTATTTGATTATCCAAGGAGATAAAAGATTGGATTGTGAGAAAAGCTGGGGTGGAGGAGCCCACAGGAAATCAGAAACTGGGAGGTAATCAGAGGCTGTGTTGGGCAATGTAGAGAGGGAGGGAGGGAGGGAGGGAGGGAGGGAGGGAGGGAGGGGGGGTTCAGAGCTCAGTGAGAGGCTGAGCAAATACTGTGGTGAGCTCATCCAGTCAGAGGAGGAGAGGGTTGGTTCCCTTTGTGGTGTTCCTTTGGCTGACAGATGGGGCTTGTGCTGGAGTAGGATATTAGTGCTGGCTCCAGGAGGACTGGACTCCCTTCAGGTGCTGGGACCCCTGACCCAGGAAACAGGGTGCAGCCAATTTAAAGCTTCACGAAGACAAAATATCTCAGACATGCATATTTAATGAAATATTTTAGCAGGTTAAAAGTACATAGTTTCAGGTGGGCAGTTAGGGTTGAAATGTTTGTTTCAACATGCCACCTGACCCCAACTGAACCATTTGTTGGGTGTGGGGGGGGTGGGGGACGGTGTTGGGGTTGGGGTCGGCGGCGGGGGGGGGGAGGGAGTGTTAAAATTCACTTTATTTTTTTATTTCTGAACCAAATTTCACTTTCCTTCTCTGTCAGCCCTCTTTTTTTTGTTTCATCCATAAATTTCATTGGTTAAAAAAGGAGATTCTCATCAGTGAAGCCTTTGGTCATCTGATCTAATATCTCCTCACGTGGGTCACTGTTACTCTTTGGTTTATAATGTTCCATCAAAATGCTTTGAGACATTTTCTTTACATGTTAAAGGAATGATGCAAGTGTATGTTGACCTTGATAATTTATTATTTTTTTCCCCCACAAGGCCCTAATGCCCCAACAAAATCCTGCAATTTGTGACATTAGACACCATTCAAGCCAAAGGGTAGATGAGAAATCTAATAAATTTGCTCCGATTGTGGGCCATGAGCTCCTCTTGTTCAGTGCAGGCTGATCTGATGAATGTTTTCAAGCTTTCAGATTTCCAGGTGTTTATTGATCATTTTGTAATTTTCCCAGGTTTTCGTTTACTTAGCTAGCTCTCAGACTTGGTTTCTTTCCTAAGGGTAAGTAAATAGCTAAGGAAACCAATCTTTTTATTTCTTCAGTGCTTCTCTACTGTGTGACTGTGATGATTTTATTTATTCTTCCATTGATGATTCCTCTCTTTGACTATGTTTTGTATATATTTATTTTCCAGCTGAGCTCATTAAATGTTATTTGAGCAAATCAACAGTAAGGATATTAAACAGTCGCTGAACCAATGAAAATGAAAATCATTGCTTTTAATTTTGTTCCAGTTGAATTATTTTCATAAAAAGGGCAAAGTCACCATTGTCCTACCAGACTGCAGGGCTGCTCTCTCATTACAGAGAGATGACTGGTGATGGTTTAGTCTAAGGGTCACCACATCTCGGGTGAAGGGAGAGAGTGAGAAGGAGTGTCCTTCATGGTAACCTCAGCCAGTGTGGATTTTGAACCCATGTTGCTGACATCACTCTCCATTGCAAACTAGCTGGCCAGCCAACTGAGCTTCTGGATCAGTGGTGCTGGAAGAGCACAGCAATTCAGGCAGCATCCGAGGACAGGCAAAATCGACGTTTCGGGCAAAAGCCCTTCATCAGGAATAAAGGCAGAGAGCCTGAAGCGTGGAGAGATAAGCTAGAGGAGGGTGGGGATGGGGATAGAGTAGCATAGAGTACAATAGGTCAGTGGGGGAGGAGATGAAGGTGATAGGTCAGGGAGGAGAGGGTGGAGTGGATAGGTGGA
Source organism: Chiloscyllium plagiosum (assembly GCF_037043375.1). Lineage (NCBI taxonomy): Eukaryota > Metazoa > Chordata > Chondrichthyes > Orectolobiformes > Hemiscylliidae > Chiloscyllium > Chiloscyllium plagiosum. Next base: position 61,210,063 of record NW_028270156.1, read on the forward strand.
AAAGGAGCTGGGCAGGTCGGACAAGTCCGGATGAGACAGGGGACAGTGTTGAGCTGGAGGTTAGAAACTAGGATGAGGTGGGGGAAGGGGAAATGAGGAAGCTGTTGAAGTCCACATTGATGCCCTAGGGTTGAAGTGTTCCGAGGCGGAAGATGAGGCGTTCTTCTTCCATGCGTCTGGTGGTGAGGGAGCGGCGGTGGAGGAGGTCCAGCACCTCCATATCCTCGGCAGAGTGGGAGGGGGAGTTGAAATGTTGGGCCACGGAGCAGTTTGGTTGATTGGTGCTAGTGTCTTGGAGATGTTCCCTAAAGCGCTCTGCTAGGAGGCGCCCAGTCTCCCCGATGTAGAGGAGACCGCATCGGGAGCAACGGATACAATAAATGATATTAGTGGATTTGCAGGTAAAACTTTGATGGATGTGGAAGGCTCCTTTAGGGCCTTGGATGGAGGTGTGGGCACAGGTTTTACAGTTCCTGCGGTGGCAGGGGAAAGTGCCAGGATGGGAGGGTGGGTCGTAGGGGGGGCTTAGACCTGACCAGGTAATCACGGAGGGAACGGTCTTTGCGGAAGGCGGAGAGGGGTGAGGAGGGAAATATATCCCTGGTGGTGGGGTCTGTTTGGAGGTGGCGGAAATGTTGGCGGATGATTTGGTTTATGCGAAGGTTGGTAGGTTGGAAGGTGAGCACCAGGGGCGTTCTGTCCTTGTTGCGGTTGGAGGGGTTGGGTCTGAGGGCGGAGGTGCAGGATGTGGACGAGATGCGTTGGAGGGCATCTTTAACCACGTGGGAAGGGAAATTGCGGTCTCTAAAGGAGGAGGTCATCTGGTGTGTTCTATGGTGGAACTGGTCCTCCTGGGAGCAGATACGGCGGAGGCGGAGGAATTGGGAATACGGGATGGCATTTTTGCAAGAGATAGGGTGGGAAGAGGTGTAATCCAGGTTTTAGCCAACTGAGCTAACCAACCCCTCATCACTTTCATAACTGGATCTCGCAATGCTATTGAATCCATGCCGCCAAGATATAGTGCTTTCAGCTCTGAATCAGAAGCTGTTTCTTTCCCCACTCCAGAGACATGAGCAAGTAACTTAGTTGGAGCTATCACTGTGGTACTCGAGTACTGTATCATCAGAGGTGCTGTACTTAGCACTGCTGCTTCACAGCATCCAGATTCGATTCCAGTCTTGGTAACTGTCTGCGTGGAGTTTTCACATTCTCCCCGTGTCTACAAGGGTTTCCTCTGGTTTCCTCCCACTAATGTGCAGGTTAGGTGGATTAGCCATGCTAAAAATTGCCCTGGAGTGTCCAGGGATGTGCAAGTTAGGTGGGTTTATGTTGGGGTGAGGGTGGTAAGTTCTTTGCAGGGTCAGTGCAGACTTTAATGGGCCAAGTGGCATCTTTCTGCACTGTAGGGATTCTATAACATCAACAGTAAGGTTCAAAGATGCAATATTAAAGTTGAGGCCCCACCTTCTTAGAATTCATAGAGAAGCAAGGAAGCTTTCCTGTGGCTAGTCAGCAATTTCTATTAGTCAACAACATATTTTTATGCGACGAGATATTCCTATTAAATGCACAATTCAGTTCTACTGGTGTGTTGGATCATTGTTTGTCATTTATTCACTTTTGCCCAATCATAAATCTTTCATTTCTGTGACATCCCGGCTCCTCCTTTTCCATGGTTTTCTTCTTGCTCAGAAACCCATTGGACTGAATTTTTTTTTTGGCTAGGTGCCAGTTACATCAAGTTTTTTGAAGGGTATCTTGCTGCAAGGCAGAGTGAGATTTCTCGCTTTATCTGAGCAAAGACACCTCATTAACTAAGGATCCTGCCCCTATAATGTCCTTCACATCTGATTCCATCCCCATCTTACCAAACGCCATTCCTGGAACAGCTCACCACTCACTGCACAAGATCATCAAGGCAATAGGTGACCTTTACTTCCATTGTTATATTTTGCCATTGATGTCTCAAAAGTGCTGGAGGTTATCCAGGAAGATTGCTTGGCATCATCCTGTGTGGACTGTCTCTTGGAATTCACTAACATTATGGCAGTAGCCAAAAGACCTTGGTACCTATGCCATCTTTAAAAGGCTGGTGCGTACCTGGATGAGCGCAGGCCTTCCAATACAACCTATTCGGTCAGGGAAGGAAGCTGACAATGTCGGAGAAGGAGAGGATGATTCTCCAACAGGGATACAGAGCTCCTGGTTGAGGGGGGTGATGCAAACTAGGGGGTAGCCATTGCCCAGAGGATTGGTAAAGGATGCCACACCACCAGAGACTGGTCTGAGGTCACCACCTAGGGGTCAGTGCCACCTTAACAGAGTGGAGGAACAGCCAGAGTGCCGCAGGTAGCTCAATCGCCTTCTCTGCTCCTCGAGAGGAAGTGGCACACTCTTAAAAAGATGGAAAAAAGGTGCAGGTGTCGGTCCTTCAAGCCTGCTCCACCACTCAATATGATCATGGCTGATCATGCAATCTCAGTAGCCCATTCCTGCTTTCTCTCCATACCCCAGGTTCCCTTTAGCTGTAAAGGCCATGTTCAGCTCCCTCTTGAATATATCTAACAAACTAGCCCCAACAGCTTACTGTGGGAGAGAACTCCACAGGTTCACAACTCTGAGGGAAGAAATTCTTCCTCATCTCGGTCCTAAATGGCTTATCCCTTGTTCTTAGGCTGTGACCCCCGAGTTCTGGTTGTTCCCAATATTGGGAACATTCTTCCCGCATTTAGCTTATCTTCTCATATTCACTCTGTCCCTACTGTTGCACCCACCAAGGCACATGCTCAACCACTCCCATTATTGACAGCAACATCTTCCCTCAGTTGCTCTCATTTCCACCCTGTCCATCCTCAACACTCCCACACTCCTGGAATGGCCTCAGTGCTGCCTCCTTACTCGCCCGGGCATTTCACCAGCTTTCCTCCACCTGCACTAAGCACCACCTCACCGGCTTTTATCTCACTCATTCCCTCCTTCTCTCTCTTCCAACTTCATGGAGAAGGCACCGCACAATAAGGCAAAAAAAAGGTGGAAGGGTGCCCAACATTAGATTCTTTAGCTCCCACAAGGAGAGATTCCTGGCCCTGCATATGGGAAGACCAGGGTCACTCCTGTGGAAATTCAGAGATATCCATGTCCCTCCAAATGAGTAACTACCACTATTCATCCAATTCAACCTCCACTGGGGCTCCACTGCTGAGCAAGTTCCTTACATCCCAGCAGGAAACCAGGGGCTGAACTAAGACATGGTAGGAGGGAGGGGGGAGGAAGAAAATCCTTTTAGCGTACATTGGTGGTACAGGTGACAAGCGTATATTTTCACATTTGTAGAAATTTCACCATTTTGCTTGACTGATCTAGTGTCTGTGTCACGTAATCTTCCTTTCATAGAGTCATAGAGATGTACACACGGAAACAGAGCCTTTGGTCCAACTCGTCTATACCGACCAGATATCCTAAATTAATCTCATCCTATATCCCGCTAAACTCTTCTTAGTCATATAATCATCCAGATGCCTTTTAAATGCAGTAATTGTAACAGCCTCTACCATTTCCTCTGGCAGCTCATTCCATTCATGCACCACCCTCCTTGTGAAAAAGTTGCCCTTTTAGTCGCTTTTATATCTTTCCCCTCTCACCCTAAACCTATGCCCTCTAGTTCTGAACTTCCCGACACCAGGGAAAAGACCTGGTCTCTTTATCCTATCCATGCCCCTCATTATTTTATAAACCCTACAAAGGTCACCCCTCAGCCTCCAGCACTCTAGGGAAAACAGCCCCAGCCTGTTCAGCCTCTCCCTACAGCTCAAATCCTCCAACCTTGGCAACATCCTTGTAAATCTTTTCTGAACCCTTTCAAGTTTCACAACATCTTTCCGATAGGAAGGAGACCAGAAATGCACGCAATATTCCAACAGTGGCCTAACCAATGTCCTGTACAGCCGTAACATGACCTCCCAACTCCTATACTCAATACTCTGACCAATAAAGGCAAGCATACCAAACGCCTTCTTCACTATCCTATCTACCAATAGCTCTATTTTTAAGGAACTATGAACTTGCACTCCAAGGTATCTTTGTTCAGCAACACTCCCCATGACCTTACCAATAAGTGTATAAGTTCTGCTCTGATTTTTCCAAAACACACCACGTCTCATTTATCTAAATTAAACTCCATCTACCACTCCTCAGCCCATTGGCCCATCTGATCAAGATTCCATGGTACTCTGGGGTGACCTCCTTCGCTGTCCACTACACCTCCAATTTTGGTGTCATCTGCAAACTTACTAACTGTACCTCTTATGCTCACATCCAAATCATTTATATAAATGACCAAAAGCAGAAGACCCAGCACTGATCCTTGTGGCACTCCACTAGTCACAGGTCTTCAGTCTCAAAAACAACCCTCCACCACCACAACCCTTCTGTCTTCTACCTTCCAGTCAATTCTTCATCCAAACGGCTAGTTCTCCCTGTATTCCATGAGATCTAACCTTGCTAACCAGTTTCCATGAGGAATTTTGTCGAATGCCTTACCGAAGCCCATATAGATCACATGTACTGCTCTTCCCTCATCAATCCTCTTTGTTACTTCCTCAAAAAACTCAATCAAGTTTGTGAGGCATGATTTCCCATGCAGAAAGCCATGCTGACAATCCCTAATCAGTCCTTGCCTTTCCAAATACACATGAATCCTGTCCCTCAGGATTCACTTCAAAAGCTTTCCCACCACCGATGGCAAGCTCACCAGTCTATAGTTCCCTGACTGTTCCTTATCACCTTTCTTAAATAGCGGCACCATGCTAGCCAACCTCCAGTCTTCCGGCACCTCACCTGGGACTATTGATGATACAAATATATAAGCAAGGGGCCAGCAATCACTTCCCTAGGTTCCCACAGATTTCTAAGGTACACTTGATCAGATCCTGGGGATTTATTCACTTTTATGCGTTTCAAGACATCCAGCAATTCCTCCTCTGTAATATGGACATTTTTCAAGATGTCACCATCTATTTCCCCACATTTATACCTTCCACATCCTTCTCTACTGTAAAACACTGATGCAAAATACTCATTTAGTATCTCCCCATAGAACATTATAGCGCAGTACAGGCCCTTCGGCCCTCGATGTTGCGCCGAGCTGCAAAATTAATCTGATGCCCATCTAACCTACACCGTTCCATTATTATCCCTATGTATGTCCAATGCCCATTTAAATGCCCTTAACATCAGCTAGTCTACTATGGTTGCAGGCAGGCCATTCTATATCCCCTACTCTCCAATTAAAGAAACTACCCCTAATATCTGTGCTCAATCTATCACCCCTCAATTTAAAGCTATGCTCCCTCGTGTTAGCCTTCACCATCTGAGGAAAACGGCTCTCACTGTTCACCCTATCTAAACCTCTGATTATCTTATATGTCTCAATTGAGTCACCTCTCAACCTTCTTCTCTCCAACGAAAACAGCCTCAATTCCCTCAGCCTTTCCTCATAAGAATGACCTTCCATACCAGGTAACATCCTAATAAATCTCCTCCGAACCCTTTCCAAAGCTTCCACATCCTTCCTATAATGTGGTGACCGAAACAGCACACAATACTCCAGGTGCAACCTTATTGGTGTCTTGTACAGCTGAAGCACAACCTCATGGCTATGAAACTCAATCCCCCTACCAATAAATGCCAACACACCATATGCCTCCTTAAAAACCCTATCAACCTGGGTGGCAACTTTCAGGGATTTATGCACATGGACACCAAGATCTGTCTGTTTCTCTACACTACCAAGAATTTTACCATTAGCCCCGAACTCTGCATTCCTGTTATTTCTTCCGAAGTGAACTACCTCACACTTTTCCACATTAAACTCCATTTGCCACTTCTCAGCCCAGCTTTGCATCTTACCCATGTCCTTCTGTAACCCACAACATCCTTCAGCACTATCCATAATTCTGCCTACCTTAGTGTCATCTTCAAATTTACTAACCCATCCTTCTACGCCCACATCCAGGTCATTTATAAAAACGACAAACAGCAGTGGGCCCAAAACAGATCTTTGCGGCCCACATTGAGCTCCAGGATGAATATTTCCCATCAACCACCACCCTGTCTTCTTTCAGCTCGCCAATTTCAACCAAACCGCTAAGTCCCCTTCAATCCCAAACTCCTTATTTTGTGCAATTGTTCAATATTTCCCATCTCCTGCAGCTCCACACATGGGCTGCCTTGCTGATCTTTGAGGGGCCCTATTCTCTCCCTAGTTACCTTTTTGCCCTTAATTGCATTTATAAAAACCCTCTGGATTCTCCTTAATCCTATTTACCAAAGCTATTTCAAGTCTCCTTTTTGCCCTCTTGCTTTCCCTCCTAAGTATACTCCTACTGCCTTTAGACTCTAAGGATTCAGTCGATCTATCCTGTCTATACCTGACACACGCTTCCTTCATTTTCTTAACCAAAACCTCAATTTCTCTAGTCATCCAGCTTTCCCTACACTTACCATCTTTCCTTTCACCTTGACAGGAATATACTGTCTCTGGACTCTCATTATCTCATTTTTGAAGGCTTCCCATTTTCCAGTCATCCCTTTGTCTGCAAACATCTGGCCCCAATCAGCTTTTGAAAATTCTTGCTTAATACCATCAAAATATGTACCATTGGATGTATGTGTTGAGATGCTGCTGCAGCGTCTGGGAGTAAGAAAACCAAGGCAGATACAGGGTTGTGTGTCCTGCACATACAATGTATTTACGCTGTGGATGCCCACAGCATGATATACATCCTCTTGTCCGGCAAGGCAAGTTGCCAAACAAGAAACCAAAGAACTACAGAAGCTGTAAATTCAGAAACAAAACCAGAAATTGCTGGGAAAACTCAACAGGCTTGGCAGCCTCTAGGGGAGAGAGGAGAGTTAATGTTTCGGGTCCAGTGACCCTTCCTCAGAACAGCATGGAAGTGTCCAGTGTACTAATTAGCATGGCATGGCAAGGTATGGTTACTGAGAGCTTGCAAATTGGCGTAAAATGAGTGGGCACAAAAATAGCAAGTGAGCAGCCCATGATCTGAGTGAATGTTCCTTTGTGTAAAGTGTCCTTGCCCTAGCCTTTCAATGCAGGATGAGCCAGCAACCAGCAATGAATTTCTAAGAGGCCGTCAAGTGGATCGGAGAGATGCCATGGTGGTTCATAAAGGGTTAGATGTCCGATGCCAACATCCATGGATATGGGGAGTCCGCGGCTGATGCCAGTGGGTTGTGTCGGGAGATGCTGTTTGGTCCTGAGCAATGTCAAGGCTGTTTTCAGCCAGCGGTGAGTCAAAGTCATCAGTACATACACTGGCTTCCACATGGAGAATCCTCAATGTCTAGTTTGATTGTTACATTTGGTAAAAGAGGATGTCAAATATTAACAAGACAAGTAGTGCATTAATAAGGTATTTAACCATATATACTCTCCCTAATTTAGTAATTCACCAACACCTAGCATGAGACTCATCTTGCCAAAACACAAAAGCATAAAAGATGCAGTGAGACACTCCCAACATTGAGATTCTTGTCTGATTCTTCTACAAATCCTACCATTGCTCATGTCCTACCCATAATCTCCAAGTATCTTCAAGTCCTAATAATAAATGGTTATTGGCCAAAACAAAAAACTTTTTCCACTCTGCAGATACTGTCTAATCTAAGTATTTTCCAGCAGTTTGTTTTTCTTTCAGAGTTTCAGTTTCAGAGAACTGCACTGCTGTTTTCAAAGAGACAGATTGGTAGATACAGTACGTGCTCCATGCCAAAATCTCTCAGAGGCATGTTCTAAGCGGCTTTCCAATTTCCATTTGTTCCACCAATTAACACATTCAAAAGCAGCCAGATTTTCTTCAACTGGGAGAAATGTAAATCTCAATTTAAACTTGTGGATGCCCAAAGAAACAGTGCAGGATCAAGGAGCTAAATCATTGCAGCTAATTCTCTATCTATGGTTAGATAAATGAATCAGATAGACATCGATAATGGCAGATGCAATAAAGGTGCTGTTATTTTACCAGCAAATTCCAGGCCACTATTTAACTGTAAGAAATTTCAAACAAAAATTTAAAAAGCTAGAGAGGCACAAGAAGGGAAATCAAATCCACACAACTATACAAACACTGAACATTCATGCACTCACCTACAACTAAATTCACACCCTGTCTGGACTCATACACAAACACCCACACAGAAATAAATACACAAACATGCACCAAGATGCAAGACAAGTTAGAAAGCAAAGCAAGTGGTCAGGAGCAATGTTGGCTCACTGTAGAGTGAAAATGAGGAAACTGACAATGGCTTTGGGGGACAAATTAGGCATAATTACTTTGCCTCAGTATTTATATGAGAAAAGAAGTGCTTGCTGGAAGTTAGGAGAAAGTTAATAATAGATTGGGGGCAGGGACTGAATAAAATGAACACAAGTAAAACACCAGTAATTTGGAAATTAATGGAACTGAAGAGTTACAACCCCCAGGACCAGATGGTTTCCATCTGAGGGCAATTAAAGGATATAGGAGAGCACACTGTAAACACGCTATAAATCTTTTAGAGTTCACCTGATACAGGGGTCATCCCTCTGGATTGGAAAATGACACATCACTCCACTTTTTAGGAAGGGCAAAAGATGAAAACCAGGGTAATTATAGACTATTTAGCCAAACGTCTGTGGAGAATATAATAAGGATGGATTAACTGAATACCTTGAAAAGCTTTAGTTAGTTAATCAGGGAGAACCAGCATCCATTCAGGACAGATGGGTCATGCCGGACAAACATCGTTGAATTTGAAGAGGTGACTAAGTTAGGAACAGTGAAATGTCTGTGGATGCTGTTTATGTGGACTTTCAGAAAGCATTTGATGAAGTCCCATGTAACGAACAGTTAACGAAGGTCAAAGCTCATGACATTGAGGGCATGTTACTGGGAAATTGGTTGAATGGCTGGCTACAGAAGAAATGGATGATGGGAAAGTATTAAAATTGGCAGCATGTGACCAATGGTTCCTACAAGGATCTGTATGAGAACCTCAGTTATGCACATTAGTTTAGGAGGCATTGTAGATAACAGGAAAGGGATATTGTTAGACTAAGTGAATGGGCAAAACTGTGGCAGATGGAGACCAACGTAAGCAAGTTTGAGGCTCTCTACTTTGGACTGGAAAAAGATAGATCAGGCTACTTTCTAGATAGTATGAAGTTAAATATAGTGAATGTCCTAAGAGACTTGGGGTTTCAGGTACATATATTTTTAAAATAGCACGAACAGGTGGGGAAAGTAATCAGGAAAGCTAATGGAATGCTGGTCTTTTTATCAAGAGGACTAGAGTACAAGAATGCAGAAGTTATGCTACATTTATACAAAGCCCTGTTTACATCCCACTAGGAGTCCTGTGAGCAGATCTGAGCACCACATTTTCAAAAGGATATACTGGGCTTGGAGGGAGTACAATATAGGTTTACAAGAACAATAGGAGAAAGTGAGGACTGCAGATGCTGGAGAAGAAGGGCTCATGCCCGAAACATCGATTCTCCTGCTCCTTGGATGCTGCCTGACCTGCTGCGCTTTTCCAGCAGCACATTTTCAGCTTACAAGAACAATACCCAGACTTCATTAGTTACATTATCAGGAGAGATTATACAAATTATGTCTGTTTTCTGTAGAACTGTGAAGGATAAGGAGTGATCTGATTGAAGTCTTTAAGATATTAGCAAGAAAAGACAGGGTAGATAAAGGTAAGCTATTTCCCCTTGTTGGGGATTCAGAAACTAGGGAGCACAGTCGGAGAATTAGGGTCATATTCTTCAGAAGTGATATTAGAAAGCAAACATTTACACACAAAGGATAATAGATCTTTGGAACTCTCTTCCACAAACAGCAGTGGATGCAGGATCAGGTGTTATTTTAAATCCAAGATAGATACATTTGTGTTTAGCAAAGGTATTAAGGGTATATGGGTCAAAGATAGGTATATGGAGTTAGGCCACATATCATTCATGATCTCATTGAACAGTGGATCAGGCTTGAGGGGTTTCTGGTACACTTTTGTTCCTGTAGTCCTATGACCTGTAGGGCCCTTGAATCAAAAATAAAAAGCCTGAAGTAATGTTACTAGATGGCAGAGACATGATAAGAGGAGTAAGTTATAAGCATTCACAAAACAGAGGGCCCTTGGGATTTGCTAAAAGTCATGTTGGGATGAGGTGGGGTCAGGCCAGGTAGGAATGGAGGTGAAAAAATATCAGGGATATGGGCAGGGCTTCAGATACCCTTGAACCTGAAAGGAGGAAATAAAAGCAGCAGGTATACATGGCCCCACCCAGCATGCTTTCAGATGGGATAATAACTCAGTCGTCAACTCTATTAAAAAGTTGGACCCACCATTCAACATTGCCAGCATTTTACTCCAGACAGAAAATAAAAATATACAAATATGGTCTAAATCTGCTAAGGTTAATATCCAGGCTGGAAGGGCTGCCTCAGAGAAGGACAAAAGGGCTGTTCTTCCTCCTAGAATTGAACTTTGTTGCAACACTACTAAAGGCGGAGGATTCAGCTCAGGAGTTGGAGGAGAATTGAAGAGGCATATGACAGGGAGCTCAGCTTTGAGGCTACACACTGAATAGTCGCCCACCTTACAGGCAAGGACACCAGGAGCAGTGGATGTAGTATCCTAAGCTGCAGCATGTACACAAACATTTCTTCCCTATTGGAGAAATATGAAAGTTAAAGTGACTGTGGACAGTGGCGGTGAAGTGATAAGTACATAGGTATCAACACATGTTGCCAAACCTTCAAGATTACCCTGCACTGTTTAGGAATTTAAGACTTTTTATTTGCTTTATTCTTGAATGAGCTCTGGTGTCACTGATGAGGACAGCATTTACTTCCCATCTCTAGTTGACCCTTAATCCTTGTGGTTTGTTTTTATCCATTTCAGAGGGCAATTGCAAATCAATAGCATTGCTGCGATTCTGAACACTCACAGGCAAGTTGGAGAAAGGATGGTAGATTTCAACATTAGTGAACTACGAGGGTTTTTATGACAATTGACGAGTGGTTCCTGGCCATCCTGGTGGCACGATGGCACAGTGGTTAGCGCAGCTGCCTCACAGTGCTCGGGACCTGGGCTCGATTCCAGCCTCGGGCGACTGCCTGTGTGGAGTTTGCACGTTCTCCCCACGCCTGCATAGTTTCCTCCGGTTGCTCTATTTCTTCCCATAGTCCAAAGATGAATAGGTTAGGTGGATTGGCTGTGTGAAATCCAGGGTTATGGGTATAGGGTTTGGGAGCCAGTCTGGGTGGAATGCTCTCCAGAGGGTCTCTGTGGATTTGATGGACCAAATAGCTTGCTACCACGCTGTAGGGGTTCTATAATTACTGAGTTACATCTGCCTTTAATTCCAGAGTTATTATTCCAGCAATTTCTCTAGTAGGATATAAAATTCAGGTCGCCAGAGCATTGGGATTATTATCCAATAGCGTTACCACTATGCCACCATCTACACATAAACATAGTGACAATGGAAAGGGGGATAAAGACAGCTTGGCCTGGCAGATAGGCTGGAATTTGGAGGCCACGTAATGAAATCCTCAAGAATTGGGACAATTACATTTGTTCCATGTCTTCCGATTGAAAGATCTGGGGTTCCAACAAAAAGTAAAAACGCTGAAAATAAATCAAATTAAATTTAAAGGTTACTGCAGTCATTGATTTAAAATAAAGGATTACTGGGTGTTCATGTCACAACATCACCATATATTTTCTGTGTTTCCTATATTTATTTATTCACACACTAGCATATATACACCTTCCAAAATTTAAGGGTCTACACTGGGACTATTTTTCTTCCCCAATGTAAATGATCAATGTTCCAATATTTGAATAATGCTAATTCTTTCTTGACATTGACAGTGTTCTGTCTGTTTAATGCTTACATTCATGACAATTCTGGTCTAAGCAAATAACGAACTGAATTTGCATTCAATTATATGAACAGGCTCTAGCTTCACTAATCATGTAAGATTTTACCCAATGCCTTTTCACCAATTTCTGCGAGTAGTCTTATATTTAACACCCTGCCTGCATAAATCAAAAATCCCGCATACACGACAGCAAAACTAAACCAGAGTCCAACATAACCCAGAAGTCTCCAGAGCGAGTTCAGATGTTACAAGTAATAATTTCCACTGAGTTTTGATCTGACTAATGGGACACAGTTTCGAAAGAAAGTCTCTTTCGAGTCACAGATGTACAGCATGGAAACAGACCCTTCGATCCAACCCGCCTATGCCGACCAGATATCCCAACCCAATCTAGTCCCACCAATCAGCACCCGGCCTATATCCCTCCAAACCCTTCCTATTCATAAACCCATCCAAATGCCTCTTAAATGTTGCAATTGTACCAGCCTCCGCCACTTCCTCTGGTAGCTCATTCCATACACGTACGATCCTCTGTGTGAAAAAGTTGCCCCGTAGGTCTCGTTTATATCTTTCCCCTCTCACCCTAAACCTATGCCCTCTAGTTTCCCCAACCTTTGCCTAATTATCCTATCCATGCCCTTCATAAATTTGTAAACCTCTATAAGGTCACCCCTCAGCTTCCGACACTGCAGGGAAAACAGCCCCAGCCTGTTCAGCCTCTCCCTATAGCTCAAATCCTCCAACTCTGGCAACATCCTTGTAAATCTTCTCTGAACCCTTTCAAGTTTCACAACATCTTTTCAATTGGAAGGAGACCAAAATTGCATGCAATATTCCAGCAGTGGCCTAACCAATGTCCTGTATTCATGTTACAATGACCATATAGAACAATAACTTCTAAAAATATTTGAAATTCAAGTTAATAGCTGAAAGCGTGACAAAAAACTTTACATTGTAAAACTTGACCCAAAAAAAATCGACCCAAAAAAATCCTATTAATGAAACCCTATTTTCATTTTGTGGCCGGCTTATGTTTGAAACTACAGAAAGGAATGTGTCCTTGAAGTCATAATTTGGAGATGCCGGTGGACAAAGTTAAAAATCGCACAACCCCAGGTTATAGTCCAACAAGTTTATTTGGAAGCACTAGCTTTCAGAGTGCTGCTCCTTCATCAGATGGTTGTGGAGTATAAGATTATAAGACACAAGTTTATAGCAAAAGTTTACAGTGTAATGTTACTGAAATTATATATTGAAAAAGATCTGGATTGTTTGTTAAGTCTCTCATCTTTCAGAATGACCATATTGGTTTCCCATTTCTTTCATATGTAAATCACAAAACTTTTTCAAAAGTTACATTCTCAAGTGAACTTTAGCAATTGGTGTCATGTCGGCCAGATAATGCATTGAAGGTGTGAGGTGCCCTGTGTGAGACTGTCTGTGCCCCAATGTTCAGACTGATTCTAATCTAAAAAATGGATTTACAGAATCTTACATGAATTCATGCAGTTCTTGAGCAAAGTAAAATGTAATTCTGCAAGCACAAATTCACCCCACAAACTTATATGCGTATGTGTGCATTGGGTGTGTGTGTAGGGGGTGGGGGTGTTATGAGTGTCTGTGAGAGAGTGAGAGTGTAAAGGGATATAGGTCTGTGAGAGCGTGCATGTGTAAGTGTATGTGTGAGCATATGAGAGAAGGTCTGCATGCATGTATGGGTTGTAGGAGAGGGCGTGTGTGCGTGTCTGTGTGTATAGTTCAATGGGGTCACCTGTAGTGTAACAGGAACCCAAGGCCCTGGTTGAGGCCATCCCTATGAGTACCAACCTTGGCTCAGCAACTTTGCGTTGCTGCCTGTCCCGAAGTCCGCCTTGGAGGACGGTCACCCGAAGGTCCGAAGTCGAATGTCCCAGACCGCTGAAGTGTTCTCCGACTGGGAGGGAACACTCCTGTCTGTTGAATGGACACCACACAACAATCACCGGACAGAAGTGTTCCCTCCCAGTCGGAGAGCACTACAGCGGTCCGAGACATTCGACTTTGGACCTTCGGGTGACCATCCTCCAAGGCGAACTTCGAGATAGGCAACAACGAAAAGTGGCCAAGCAGAGGCTGATAGCTAAGTTCGGTACCCATAGGGAGGGCCTCAACCAGGACCTTGGGTTTATGTCACACTACAGGTGACCCCATTGCATTACACACACACAGACGCACACACCTACAGACCCCCTCTCATAAGCTCACACATACACTCCCACACTCATACACACACCCTCTCACAGATTTGTACCCCTTTACACACTCACACACTCTCTCACAGACACTCAAACCCTGCCCTCTATCCCCCTAACCCCCCCCACACACACACCCATATGCACACAAGTTTGTGGGGTGAATTTGTACTTGCAGAATTACATTTTACTTGGCTCAAAAACTGCATTAATCCATTAACAATTCTGTAAATCCATTTTTTAGATTAGAATCAGCCTGAACATTGTGGCACAGAGGGTCTCACACAGGGAAGCTCACACCTTCAATGCATTATCTGGGCCGACATGGCACCAATTGTTAAAGTTCACTTGAGAATGTAATTTTTGAAAACGTTTTGTGATTTACATATGAAAGAAATGGGAAACCAACATGGTCATTCTGAAAGATGGGAGACTTAACAAACAATCCAGGTCGTTTTCAATATATAAATTTCAGTTACATCACACTGTAAACCTTAGCTCTACATTCTCTGCCTTATGATCTTATACTCCACAACCACCTGATGAAGGAGCAGCCCTCCATAAGCTAGTGCTTCCAAATAAACCTGTTGGACTATAACCTGGTGTTGTGTGATTTTTATCATTGAAATCATAGTCCTTATAGCAAATGGTCTATTGTTGTTCCAAGCTTCTGATGGCTTCACATTTCCCCATTTCACAGAATCAGAGATATGCATTAGGAGGGCATCTCACCCATTTTTTTGGCTCTTGAAGCATTTCAACTTGGTGCCAAACTCTGGCCTTTACCCCTACACGTAGGTCCTATATAAATAATCATCCAATGCCCTCTTCAATGCATTAACTGAACCCGCCTCCACACATGTCCAGTCACCACATTCCAGGCTGTAACTACTTGTTATGAAGTCGTTTTCTTCTCATCGTGCATTTTCTTCTTTAAAACTGACTCCTCAGGTTCTCAATCTATTTGGGTAGGAAGGCTTTCTCCCTATCCACTCTGTCCAGACCTATCATGATTTTGAAAACTTTGAACAAGTCTCCCCTCAGCTTTCTCGTCTCTAAGGAGAAACTGTCCCACCAATAGGCATAATCGACTCCACACCCTCCCTGGCATCACCTGCAAGCTCAATGAGACTGTTCAGAACCTCATGGGCTTGTGTCTAATGAGCATCAGATCCACATCCTCTCTAATTGCATAAACGTTGTTCCTCTATTTCCACAGCACGATTTGTCTCCACCCCAGCACACCCCACACCACTGGTCCACTGTGAAAAATTCAACCATGCTACTGCACCTCCAAAATGAACTATTCCAAAGCTTTCCCTATTAAGTTCCAACTTCAGTAAAATCAGAGCACAAATAGGCTTGCTGTGTCTATGCTGCTTTCCTATAAAAAGCAACTCAGCTATTCCACTCCCCACTTACCTGATCATTGAAGTGTTTTCAGAATCTCATTGATGATAAATTCTGGTTATATTTTTCTGGTATGACAACACAGTCTAAATAGCTATAGCCACCCCTGTTCATAATAAAATACAAGACAATCTACTTCTTAAATTAAGCCTTTACACTAAGCTGGTACTTTAGCCCATCCCATTATAGCTATGCCAAATGGACTACAATGTTTGTATTTGAATGAGATTGTGAAGTTTGGAGCCCATCCCTCTCAATAATGAAATCTGAATAGGGAGATTGCACAAATGCACTTCAGCAAGGGTTGGGTTTTAACTCCTATTTATCCTTCTGTAAGGAGAAAGCTCATTTCAAGAAAGGAAGGGTAGATTCAGCTCAGCAAAAATCAACAGCTTTGTTTTTTTTCTGTAATCAGTAACAATTAGTTCATGGCAATAAAAGACTTGCAATATATCCTCCTGCAAAAGACATTAGTATGGCCACATTTGGAGTAGTGCGCAGTTCTGGTCGCCTTACTGTAGAAAGGGTATCATTAGTTTAGAAAGAGTGCAGAAAAGATTTACTAGGATACTGCCTGGAAAGTTTGAGTTATAAGCAGAGGCTGTGACTGAGGAATGTACTTATGGAGGTCTATAAAATCATGAGGGGCACAGAAAGTAGATAGCCAAGAGCTTTTCCCCATAGTAGGCAAGTCTAAAACTAGTTGGCACAGGTTGGGGGTGGGGGGAAGAGATAACAAAAGTTTCCAGTGAAGCAATTATTTCACACAGAGGGTGGGGAGTGTCTGGGATGGGGTTCCAGAGGTAGTGATAGAATGAGTACAATTTCATCACTTAAGAAACATTTGGACAGAAACACATATGGGATAGGAACAGAGGGATAGGGACCAGTTTAATTGTGAAAACTGGATGGCATGAATGAATTGGACCGAAGGGTCTGTTTCCGTACTGTAAACCTCTAGGACTTGCTCTGAGCTGAGAAAGAGAAGGCTAACTCAGTTGACTATGACTATGACTATGCCAGCTGAAGGCCCACTCTTCTAGCACAATGTGGACACTCCTAACTTGGTGGGCAGGAAGTTCCCACACATTTCCAGGGTGTCCCTGTTACTTTGCGGACTAACTAGGGTGTGGCAATTGAAGGGATCATTTACAAAAAAAAAAGTAGAGCAGAGTGGAGGGTAGCAAAGAGGTGAAAAATAATCAAATTGCGACAGGAAGGGGCACAAAACAAACAGAAGAGTGAAACAGAGATTTGAACCTGAACAGGTAATATCCGAGGCTATATCCTAAGGCTTTTTATTGGAATGCTCACAACAAGATAGATGAGTCAATAGCACAAATAGCTATCAAGTTCCATTCTTTGATTTCTATTACAGAGACACGGTTGCACGGTGACCAAGACTAGGATCTCAAAATTCAAAACTATTCCAGAAAAACAAAAAAAAAGGTACAGGGATAGCTTTGACCATAAAGGGAGGTACCGATATGGCATTGATACAGATGTAATAGGCAGGGCAGTGGAATCAGTTTGGGTGGAATGAAGGAATAGCAAGGGAAAGTTGCCTAGAAGCCCCTGAAGAGTTGTCTCACTGTAGGACAATGAATAAATTAGGAAATAATGGAGGCGTATGTGAAAGGCACTAGAAGTTGTCTGAGGTGGTTTTAATCTGCTTACTGACTGAGCAAATCGGACAGGTAAGGGCAAAATGGAAGACAAGTTTGGAGAGTGCATCAGGGATTGTTTGTTAGAACAATGCAAAACCTACCCAGCAACAGGCTATTTTAGATCTAGTAATGAGTAAGGATTAATAGAAGATCTCATATTTAAGGATCCTTTACAGGATAGCAATCACAATGAAGCAGAGTTAAGAATTCATATTGCAGGAGAGTAACTTGGGTTTCAAGCCAGGATCCTCTATTTCAATAAGAGCAGTTATAGAGCAATGAGGAAAGACAGTTGTCGAAAGCGAGCTGGGGATATAGACAAAGAGAAAGGTCAGTCGATGGGCAGTAGCAGACATTACACAACACTCAACAAAAAACTTATTCAAGTCAAAAAGAAGGCTTCAATGAAAGGAACCCATAGTTAACAATAGCAGCTGAAAAATGTGTTGCTGGAAAAGCGCAGCAGGTCAGGCAGCATCCAAGGAGCAGGAGAATCGACGTTTCAGGCATAAGCCCTTCTTCAGGAACATCAGGGCTTATGCCCGAAATGTCAATTCTCCTGCTCCTTTGATGCTGCCTGACCTGCTGCGCTTTTCCAGCAACACATTTTTCAGCTCTGATCTCCAGCATCTGCAGTCCTCACTTTCTCCTAGTTAACAATAGCAGTCAAAGAGAACTTCCAATCAAAAATTAAGGTATGCAAAGGGGATGAAAAAACAGTAGTATGTCAAGAGATTGAAAATTTGTTTTTAGGAACTGACAGTGGATGACTAAAAACAGAGAAAATTGATTATGAAAGTAAATTGGCAAGAAATATAAAAATAAACAGCATGAGCTTCTACTGGTATATAAAAAAGAGTAACTGAAGTGAATGTCAGACCATTACAGGATGCAACAGGTGAACTGATAATGCGGAACAGGGAAATGGCAGATAATTTAAACCAATATTCTGCACCAGGCTTTGTGACGTTGGGCACTGCAGATATCGCAAAGATAATACACGAGCAAGGTACTAAATGGGAGGAAAGATCTCGTAACAATCTCTATCAAGAGGGACAAAGCATTTGACAAACTAATAGGCTGAAGGCCTGCATCCTAGTGTATTAAAGGAAGTGACTGCAGAGAGAGTGGAGATAGTTGAAATATTCCAGAACTCACTGGATTCTCGAAGGGTTCCAGCAAATTGGAAAAGCACTGATGTGACACCTTTGTTCAAGAAAAAAGGGAGTTAAAAAGCAGGAAGCTATAGGGATTTGATGAAGTGCTACATAAAACGTTTTGCACAAAATAAGAGATCATCAGCATGCTGACATGGATTGAGGATTGGTTCACGCCCAGAAGACAGAGTCAACAGGCAGGAGGCTGGAAGGACACAGCAAGCCAGGCAGCATCAGGAGGTGGAGAAGTCAACGTTTTAGCTGTAACCTTTCTTCAGGACTGGGAGTGGGTGTGGGGAGAGCTGCAGATAAATGGGGTGGCGGGAGCAGGGTGGTGAAGTGGGGATAGGTGAAGGCAGGCAGAGGGTATGACCTGGTTGGTCACTGGAAGGGATGAATCCCGTAGATGTTGGGTGGACTGGAAGGGAGGGGTAGGGGATGGGAAGGGTGGTTATTTGGAATTGGAGAACTCAAGGTTGAGTCCTCCAGGAGTCAGCAATAATGGGTCTACAATGGGTTGGAAAGACATAATTAGTGGTGCATCACAAGGATAAGGCTTAAGGCCTTACCATTTACGTAAATAACTTGGAGGAGAGGGCACCCTGTAATGTATCCAGATTTTCAGATGATACAAAATTAGATGGGTAACATGGCGTGATGAGGACATGAGAAATTTGTAAGGGCATATATAAAGGTTGCGTGAAGGGTCAAAAATGTGTCAGATGGAGTTACATGTAGGAAAGTGAGCATTCCTGCACTTTGTTCGGAAGTATCAAACGGCAGCTTGTTATGAATGGAGAGAGACTCCAGAAAGTATTGAGGATCTGGACATTCTTGTGCATGAAGGTTAGCATGCAGGTGCAGCAATAATTAAGAAGGCAAATGGAAGCTTGGCCCAGAACAACAACAGAAATTGCCAGAGAAACTCAGCAAGTCAGGCAGCATCTGTGAAGAGAAAACAGTCCTAACACTGAGTCCAGTGATCCTTCTTCAGATCAACAGCCTCCATTGTTCTTTGTTTCATTTTAGAATTTTGGCCGTTATAGCGAGGGCTTGGGGCTTAAAAATAAAGAGTACTTGTTCCAACTGTACACGGCATGGGTGACGCCATACTTGGAGTACTGCATAGAGCTTTGGTCCCTATATTCTAGAAAGAATATATTCACATCGGAGGCACTTCAAAAGAGGTTTGTTAGGCTAACTTCCAGGAGAAAAGAGTTGATTTATCAAGAATGGTTATACAGGCTAGTTGTCCATTCATTAGAGTTTCGAAGAATGAGGGATGATCTTATGGAAACATAAGATTCTAAAGGAAGTTACCAGGGTAAATGATGAGAAGATGCTCCCACTCATAGGGAATCACAAATAAGAGGGCACAGTTACAGAATAAAGGGCAACTCATTTGTAACTGAGATGTGAAAGAATTTCATCCTTAAGTGGATGTGAATGTCTGGAATTCTCTCCCACAGCATTATGGGGCTAGATCACTGATAGTATTTAAAAGAGCAGGTAGATATTTTTGAAGTTGAGGAGTTGGTATGAAAGAGGGGTTGTGGCTTGGGCACATCACCTGTAATCATGGTGATGGCAAGGGTTGGCTTGTGGACTGTGTAACCCAGTCCTGCACCAACTTCTGATGGCGAAGGAAAGTACAGGTGCCCACAACACATGCCTGAATTAGATTGCTGCATTTTCTTAATGTTTGACCTTTCTATTACGAGACAGGAAAGCAAATGCTGCCAACAGCATCTCCACTCTTGAGACAGCCTGTTCCCAAAAACAAAGCTGAAAGTGAAGGCATGAGGAATGGGGGTGCATATTTATAGAAAATCCATCACCATTTTTGACGCCCATCCGCCCAACTGACATCATCCTCACTCCCTTCTCCTGCTCTCCAAACCCGCAACTTCCAATTTCATCCTCTCTCATCCACCCAGTTGAGCCTCTAATCCAGTTTTCTATTCACCGGAGCTCCAAGCCCCTGTTCGAAGCCCTTGAACCTTCCTCTCCTTCCCGGTCTCTGATCATACACCTCTGTCATGCCTCAAATGCATATCCTTGTGCCCCTCCCTCACATCCCCACTCCATCAGGCGCAAAAATGGTTTTGTGTTACCCCATGAGTTTTTGTTTAGTTTGTCTTGGAGCAATTGTGAATGATGTGAATAGAATTACTCAGCAGAAATTGCTGTGGTGTGGGGTTGGTGTTGACTCATTAAGGTTAATGGAATTCAGAGACCTCGTGACACAGTGACGAGCACCCATCTCTGAGCCAGACACTCCAGGTTGAAGTCTTACTCCAAGACTCGGTGATACATTCATGATACATCCAAACAAGTTGTTAATCTTTCTGATATCCCTGCTGCCTTACTATACGCTGTAAGATTGAGAGAATTACCTGGCCAGAGCCACGTGATAGCTGCAGTGGAACGTGCTGCCGACATTAAAGACTAAACACACAGGTCTTGCCATTGTGTGTATTCTGAGACAAGTGTTTTCCTCCCTTCAATGGACTGACAGAATAAAAACAATGGCAATCTGTGGCCACTATGATATATGCAGATGAAATAGCACCTGTTGATATAGTTTAATTGGAAATACAAGATAGCATTAAATATGGACAGGAGAATTTTGCCCTCTATGAGTTCTGTTGAAATATCAAAGTATCCCTACAGTGTAGAAGCAGGCTATTCAGCCCATCAAGTCCACACCAACACTGAAGACCATCCCATCCTCCCCATCCTTTCCCTGTAACCCAGCATTTCCCATGGCTGATCCATTCAGCTTGCACATCCCTAGACACTATGGGCAATTTACCTAATCTGCACATCTTTAGAATGGGGGAGGAAACCAGAGCACCCTGGGGAAAACCATGCCAACATGAAAAGAATGTGCCAATTCCACACAGACAGATGCCCAAGGCTGGAATTGAACTCAAGTCGCTGAGTCTGCAGTGCTAGTCACTGTGCCACCATGCCACCCCATTGTCATGGCAATGCGTCATAACCTTGAATTACTTCAGGACATAATTGACTTCTAATTGCAACATGAGATTTCTTAATAAGTGGACATGTAGCCGAAAGATGACTGCGGATGTAAATTCAGTGATTGGCAAGTCCCCAAGAGGAAACATTAAATGTCACAATCCAAAGGTGCCAAACAGCAATCCTTCAAAGGGAGAGATACAATTCAAAACTAACTGGAATATGATCCCCTGTGGCTACAAAGATAATGACTGGCTGACTACTCCTCAGTGAAAAGTCATATCATGTGGATTATGTCCAAAACTGCAGACATGCTTGTGTTTTACCCTTCAAACGATATACAAAAAAGGTTAAAAAAAAAACTGCAACCCCTGGTCTGTGTGTGTTCATGGGCTAATTGTCAACTTTGGGCTAAGGTACTATTAAGATCACAGCTTGAGGACAACCATCCCCTCTGCCAGAGCCTGAGTCAAACATCTTTTTCACTCCATTCACGTTTTGAATCTGTGTGTATGTCATATTTTACTACCTTTGGTTGCTAATAAGGTGTCTTCTTCTTTAACTCAAGAAGCACTAGTTAACTTGGTTCTTTTTAAAGCATTAACATATTCAGATTGGGGAAAAAAGTCTCATGGGGGGGGGGGGGGGGGGGCGTGGGCGAAGGGATTATTTGCTTAAATTCACTTTTTTTGGCTGCCAATCAAGAGAGGAGTTGAATTAATGGGAGCCAGTTCATCCCTCCTCACTCATGAGTTTAATTATTTGGGGGTATCCCAAATGGAATAGTGACCAATTGGGGATCCTCATCAGGGGACCAGTTGGAACTAAACGGTTGGTTAAGAAATGTCAAAGGAGCTCATTCTTTATGGAAAACCTTTCTTTTAGAAACTGGAATATGATAAATTCTCCATAAATTAAACAAAAGAGATTTTGTTTGAACACTATACCATGAAACTTTAGAATACCCTTTCATAAATTGCTGTATATTATATATACACATATCTGAAATATATGCACTGGTGTATTAAAAGATGCACACATTAACCAGAAAGAGGGAATAAAATGCCCAGGATAAATACCAGTATCTCTCCATATTGGATTTGCTCATTGGTTTTATCATTTATCAATATCTATCAGCAGGAGGGCTTTTTTGAGATACAGTAGTAGTGTCCCTACCTCTGAGCCAGGTGGTTCAACTTCAAGTCCCACCTATTCCATCTCTAAACGGGTTGATGGTAAAAAAATATAAAACTATCCACAAAGTCTCCTGCTGTTCTTGGCAGTTTACAAAGCTCCTTTCTAATCGGTAACAGTTCTCTTAGTGCAAAAAAAAACATTAGAGGGAGTCAGCAACAAGGACAGAATCTCTTAAACCGATTTTTTCTTTGCTCTGCCAATGAGTTGTCGACATTTGGATGTAACTGTCATCTCCTTGAATAATAATTAATCCAGTTAACAGTCTGCACTTTTCCTGTCTTTCTCATTTTGAAATCCTTTTAAAGAAACATGTGTTCGGTTTCTCACCTGCTGCCGTTCCTCACTGTTGGTCATTTCCGGACTTTCAGTCAATTCTCTCCCTAATTTGTCCATGCTGGTGTGTTTTGAATTGGTCCGCAGACAGACGCTTTTGCAATGGTTTTCAGGAGCCCTCTCCTGCAGCTAGAAGCTGCGCGAAAGACCTGTCTAACTATAAGTGCCTCTCTACCTGTGGAGATATTTCAAACAACTTCCTGTCTCGATGTTTTTCGGGGGAAAGTTCATCGCCTCCGGCTCATTAGGGAACAGCAGCTTCAGATAAAAGGGGGTGGGAGAGGGAGGCCGAGTGATAAAGCTGGGCGTGATCTACAATATGAAACACATTCAACTTCTACACGTAACACTGTGGCAATGACCAGGGAATTTTCATACTGTTGATGGAGAGATCAATATTGCCCATAACATCAGGGGAGCACTCCCTGCGCCTTTCAGAGATAGTACCGTGGGATCTTTCTCTTCCACATGTCAAGGCCTTGGGTTTATCCAGAAAAACAGGATTTCACATAGTCCAGATTTTGTGAGCATATAGACCACAAAACCTCTGACTCAGGCACAGAAGTATTGCCACCAAAGCTCAAATATCATTAGCAGGGATAAAACTTTGGAGGCAAGGGGGAAAATGTGTAGTATACCTTATTTATTTAATGGCTGTGGACATCACTAGTTGACCAGCATTTATTGCCAGATCCAAGTTGTCCTTGAGAAGGTGGGGGGTGAGCTGCCTTCTTGAACCGCTGCAGTCCATGTGCTATAGGTTGACCCAAATAGGGAGGGAATTTCAGGACTTTGACGTGGCAACATTAAAGGAACAGCTATACATTTCCAAGTCAGCGAACTTGCACGTTGTGGTGTTCCCACATATCGGCTGCTCTTGACCTTCTAGATGGTAGTGGTAGCAGGTTTGGAAGTTGCTGTCTCAGGATCTTTGGTGAATTACTACAGCACATTTTGTAGATAGTACAGACTGCTGCTCCTGAACGTCAGTAGTGGAGGAAATAAATGTTTGTGAATGTGATGTCAATCAAGTGGGCTGTTTTGTCCTGGATGGTGTTAAGCTTCTTGAGTGTTGTTGGAGCTGACCCATCCAGGCAAGTGGGGAATATTCCGTCACACCTCTGATTGTGTCTTGTGGACAGGCTTGAAGGAGTTGGGAGGTGAGTTATTTGCTGCAGTATTCCTAACCTTTAACCTGATCATTTAGCCACTATATATGCATGGCTAGTCCAGTTCAGTTTTTGATCAGTGGTAAACTAGTGGTGGATTCAGTGATGGTAACACCATTGAAAGTCAAGGGGCTATGATTAGATTGTCTCTTATTGGAGATAGGTCATTGTGTGGCATTTATGTGGCAGGAATGTTATTTGCTATGTTTCAGCCCAAACCTGGGTATTGTTCAGGTCTCGTTATATTTGGACATGGACATCTTCAGTACCTGAGGAGTCTATCCATGGGCTAGGCAATTGTTGGTCTTGAAGTTTGTGCACTAAATGTCAAAGGGGGACATTTGGAGATAGCGCTGCGTTGGGGAAGTCAAAACTGGGAATTGGAGAGATGTAGCGGAGATAATCAATATGAAGAGGGCATCTTTAGATTTAAAGGTGGAAGGAGATTTAGCATGGAGTATTGTGGGACAATCAATGGTTGTCATCATCTTGACTTAGATGAAGTAGCAGTACATCATGATGTTGTGCATGGCTGTGTGATAGGCCTGGGGTTTCAGGGAACAGTTATTGAACATGTGGAAAGCCTCAAAGCTGATAGGAGTTGTCAGGGACTGCTACGGAGAAGGGAACATGAAGGTTGGAGGGGTGGGGGTCCTGCAAGTCACCATCTGAAACACAATCTGGTAAACCTTCCATATGAATCCCATTCTCTGCTGTGCAAGAAACTTGAAATAAACCAACAGCAGGCAGAGTATGTTTGTTTTGTCTTGTGTATGAGAGCAGACTCCATTTCTGGATGATGTGAGGCTTTTTCAAAGGACAACTGCATTCTTCAGGCCCTCATTGATTCCTCATTAAAGACATCTGCAATCACAAAATTCTCCATATGCAGCATTTGCTTTGACCGACTGTATTTAGATTACAAATTGCAGCCACAATTACTCCTGAACATATCATTGATCATTATAAGTTAATCCTAGAAATCTCTCTGCAGTCGAAATGGTTAGAGGTGACCTTTAAAGTGTCACTTAGGTTTGACAAATCCCTGGCCAATTCTAAAGTCTCATAGGCTTCACAAGGACTTGCCGCTGCTTTCCTCATACCTTAAGCTGTCAGTATGTCAGAACATGCTCTAGTATGAGGTGCTGGATGATGCGCTGTGTTATGATGGGTAAGGTGGGCAAAGGTTTCTATAGTGCTACCGCTAGCTTACAATCTCCACTATGTTTGTGTGTCACAGCCTGAGGTGCATATGTCTGAATAAGGTCTAATGTGTCAAAAGACTGCAAACAGGGCATCCACTGTCCCCCTTGTTAGAGGGCCTCCAGGTCTAATTCGAACAAGGTAAACTCTCATTGTATCTGCTTCCACTGCTGACTAGTCATAGAGTTATAGAGATGTACAGCATGGAAACAGACCATTCGGTCCAACTTGTCCATGTTGACCAGATATCCTAACCTAATCTAGTCTTATTTGCCAGCATTTTGATCATATCCCTCTAAACCTTTCCTATCTACATACCCATCCAGATGCCTTTTAAATGCTGAAATTGTACCGGCCTCCACAATTTCCTCTGGCAGCTCATTCCATACACATACCACCCTCTGCGTGAAAAGTTGCCCCTTAGGTCTATTTTATATCTTTCCCCTCTCACCATAAATCTATGCCCTCCAGTTCTGTACTCCCCAACCCCAGGCAAGAGACTTTGCCTATTTATCCTATCCATATCCCTCATGATTTTATAAACCTCTATAATGTCACCCTTCAGCCTTCGATGCTCCAGGGAAAATGGCCCCAGTCTATTCAGTCTCACCCTATAACTCAAATCCTCCAACCCTGGCAACAGCCTTGTAAATCTTTTCTGAACCCTTTCAAGTTTCACAACACCCTGCCAATAGGAAGGAGACCAGAATTGCATGCAATATTCCAACAATGGCCTAACCAATGTCCTGTACAGCTGCAACATGACCTCCCAACTCCTGTACTCAATACTCTGACTAATAAAGGCAAACATTCCAAATGCCTTCTTCACTATCCTATCTCCCTGCGACTACTTTCAAGAAACTGTGAACCTGGACTCCAAGGTCTCTTTGTTCAGCAATACCCCCTCGGACCTTACCATTAAATGTATAAGTCCTCCTCTGATTTGCTTTCCCAAAATGCAGCACCTCGCATTTATCTAAATTAAACTCCATCTGCCACTCCTCAGCTCATTGGCCCATCTGATCAAGATCCCGTTGTAATCTGAGGTAACCTTCTTTGCTGTCCACTACAACCCCAATTTTGATATCATCTGTAAACCTACTAACTGTACCTCCTATGTTCACATCCAAATCATTTATATAAATGACAAAAAGTTGTGAACCCAGTACCAATCCTTGTGGCACTCTATTGGTCACAGGCCTCCAGTCTGAAAAGCAACACTCCATCGCCACCCTCTGTCTTCTATGTTTGAGCTAGTTCTGTTTCCAAATGGTTAATTCTCCCTGTATTCCATGAGATCTAACCTTGCTAATCAGTCTCCCATGGGGAACCTTGTTGAATGCCTTACTAAAGTCCATATAGATCACATCTACAGCTCTGCCCTCATCAATCTCCTTTGTTTCTTCTTCAAATAACTCAATCAGGTTCATGAGACATGATTTCCCACGCACAAAGCCATGCTGACTATCCCTAACCAGTCCTTGCCTTTTCAAATAATCCTAGTGAGTTTTGAGAAGATGTTTCACTCAGGTTGAGATTCTGGATGGAAGTTTGCTCTAGATTAAAGTGGTGCTGGAAAAGCACAGCAGGTCAGACAGAACCGAGGAGCACCACTCTAATCTAGAAAGCCTGACCTGCTATGCTTTTCCAGCACCACTCTAAACTAGAAGATTTTCCTGCTCCTCGGATGCTGCCTTACCTGCTGTGCTTTTCCAGCACGACTCTAATCTAGAAGATTTTCCTGCTCCTTGGATGTTGTCTGACCTGCTGTGCTTTTCCAGCACAACTCTAATCTAGACTCTGATTTCCAGCATCTGCAGTCCTCACTTTTGCCTATGGAGGTTTGCTTGCTGAGCTGGAAGGTTCATTTTCAGATGTTTCATCACCATACTAGGTAACATCATCAGTGACCCTCCAGTGAAGCACTGGTGGTATGGCCCGCTTTTTATTTATGGGTTTAGGTTTCCTTGGGTTGGTGACCTCATTTCCTGTGGTGATGTCATTTCCTGTTCATTTTCTCAGAAGGTGGTAAATGGGATCCAAGACAATGTATTTGTTGATAGAGTTCTGGTTAAAGAACCATGCTTCTAGGAATTCTCGCAGCTAATGAACTTGAAAGACCCTAGACAGACAACAAGCAAACCTAATGTCATTTTCAAATATCTTGCAAGAACTGTAATAAACAGGCAGAAAACTCGCCACTAGGATACCTGAACATCAACTAGCCACAAAAAGACATGACCCACTCTCACTACTATCTTTACTTACAAATGAGAAAGGACACACTTCGACTGGGATAACCCATTCATCCAAGGACAAGCCAAGCAGAGACATGCACGAGAATTCCTAGAAGCATGGCACTCCAACCAGAACTCCAACCTAGTATGGTGACGAAACATCTGAAAACAAGCCTTCCAGCTCAGCGAGCAAACTTACATCCAAAACAAGTAAATCCTGTCCCTCAGGAGTCTCTCCAACAACTTGCCCACCACTGACACCGGTCTGTAGTTCCCTGGCTTGTCCTTACCAAAGTTCTTAAAGAGTTGTACCAAGTTGGCCAAGCTCCAGTCACCTTCCCTGTGACTATCGATGATACAAATATCTCAGCAAGGGGCCCTGCAATGACTTCCCTAGCTTCCCACAGAGTTCTAAGGTACACCTGATGAAGTACTGGGGATTTATCTACTTTTATGCATTTCAAGACATCCAGCACCTCCATCTCTGTAATATGGACATTTTTCAAGATGTCACCATCTATTTCCCTACATTTTATATCTTCCATGTCCTTCTCCACAGTAAACACTGATGCAAAATACTCGTTTAGTATCTCCTGTGGCTCCACACAAAGGCTGCCTTGTTGATCTTTGAGGGGCCCTATTCTCTCCCTAGTTACCCTTTGGTCCTTAATGTATTTGTAAAAACCCTTTGGATTCTCCTTAACTCTATTTGCCAAAGCTATTTCATGTCCCCTTTTTGCCCTCCTGATTTCCCTCTTAAGTATACTCCGACTGCCTTTATACTCTTCTAAGGTTCACTCGATCTCTGCTGGGTATACCTGGCATATGCTTCATTCTTTTCTTAACCAGAACCTCAATTTCTCTAGTCATCCAGCATTCCCTACACCTACCAACCATTCGTATCACCCTAACAGGAATATACTGTCTCTGGATTCTCGTTATCTCATTTTTGAAGGCTTCCCATTTTCCAGCTGTCTCTTTATCAGTGAACGTCTGCCCCAGTCAGTTTTTGAAAGTTCTTGGGCAGCACAGTGGCACAGTGGTTAGCACTGCTGCCTCGCAGCGCCAGAGACCCGTGTTCAATTCCTGCCTCAGGCGACTGACTGTGTGGAGTTTGCACGTTCTCCCCGTGTCTGCGTGGGTTTTCTCCGGGTGCTCCGGTTTCCTCCCACAGTCCAAAGATGTGCAGGTCAGGTGAATTGGCCATGCTAAATTGCCTGTAGTGTTAGGTAAGGGGTAAATGTAGGGGCATGGGTGGGTTGCGCTTCGGCGGGGCGGTGTGGACTTGTTGGGCCGAAGGGCCTGTTTCCACACTGTAAGTAATCTAATCTAATCTAATACCATCAAAACTAACCTTCCTCCAATTCAGAACTTCAACTTTTAGATCTGGTCTATCTTTTTCCATCACTATTTTAAAACAAATAGAATCATGGTCGCTGGCCCCAAAGTACTCCCCCACTGACACCTCAGTCACTTGCCCTGCCTTATTTCTTAAGAGTAGGTCAAATTATGCACCTTCTCTAATAGGTACACCCAGATACTGAATCAGAATTTTTTTTACACACTTAATAAATTCCTCTCCATCTAAGCCCTTAATACTGTGGCAGTCTCAGACTATGTTTGGAAAGTTAAAATCCCCCACCATAACCACCCTATTATTCTTACAGATAACTGAAATCTCCTGACAAATTTGTTTCTCAATTTCCTGCTGACTATTGGGGGATCTATAATACAATCCCAATAAAGTGATCATCCCTTTCTTATTTCTCAGTTCCACCCAAATAACTTCCCTGGCTGTATTCCCTGGAATATCCTCCCTAAGTACAGCTGTAATGCTATCCCTTATCAAAAACACCACTCCCCCCTCTTCTCTTGCCCCCCCCCCCTTTCTATCTTTCCTATAGCATTTATATCCTGGAACATTAAGCTGTCAGTCCTGTCCATCCCTGAGCCATGTTTCTGTAATTGCTATGATATCCCAGTCCCATGTTCCTAACTATGACCTGAGTTCATCTGCCTTCCCTGTTAGATCTCTTTGCATTGAAATAAATTCAGTTTATCAGTCCTACCTTGTTCTCTGCTTTGTTCCTTCCTGCCTTAACTGTTTGACTCGCTCCTTTTCCCAAGTGTACCAGTCTCAGGTTGATCTCTTTCCTCACTATCTCCCTGGGTCCCACCACTGCCACCCCCAACCTTACCAGTTTAATTCCTCCCAAGCAGCTTGTGCAAATCTCCCTGCCAGTATATTAGTCCCCTTCCAATTCAGGTGCAATCCGTCCTTCTTGTACAGGTTACTTCTACCCCAGAAGAGATTCCAATGATGTAAAAATGTGAACCCTTCTCCCCTGCACCAGCTCCTCAACCATGCATTCGTCTGCTCCATCCTTCTAGTCACTAGTTCATAGCACCAGGAGTATTCCAGATATTATTACCCTCGAGGACCTCCTTTTTAAATTCCTACCTAACTTTCTCTATTCTCCCTTCAGAATCTCATCCTTTTCCCTTCCTATGTCGTTGGTTCCAATGTGTACAATGACCTCCTGCTGCTCCCTCTCCCCTGTGAAAATATTCTGCACCCTGTCTGAGATATCCTTGATCCTGGCAACACATCAATTTTATTTTGCTGTTGGCCACAGAAACATCTGTCTGTGCCCCTGACTCGAGAGTACCCTAACACAATCGATCGCTTGGAACCCAACGTACCAGTCATTACATAAAAGGCTATTTTGATACCAGAATTTTGGCTGTTTGTGCGACATTCCCCTGAGAGTCCATCAACCCCTATGTTTTCCAAAACAGCATACTTGTTTGAGATGGGGATAGCCCCAGGAGACTCCTGCACTACCTGCCTACCTCTCCTACTTTTCATGGAGTTAACCCCTCTATGTGACTGTATATGCCACTTTTCTCCCTTCCTATAACTACTGTCCATTACACCCCCTTGCTCTTGTAAATTTTTTATTGTCTCTAACTGTCGCTCCAACCAATCCATTCGATCTGAAAGGATTCGCAACCAAAGACGTTTCCTGCAGACATAATCATCAGTAAAATGTAAACTCTCCCTAAACTCCCACCTCAGACAAGATGAGCATATCACTCTACTAAAGGCCATCTTTGCTCTTTCACAATCTACAGGCCCAGAAAATTGTGTCGTCTTATTACTCTAAAAATCTGCTCTAGGCTAACTTAATAATTATGGCTTATATTTTTAAAAATTTAATCAAGTGACAGATGTCAATAAAACATATAATCAAGAAAAAGCCCACTCTACCAACTATTGTAGATTTACCGCGAGGCTACTCTTAAAACTATTCACTTATCTGTTCCTGTGCTGGGAGCTCACTTTACTATGCGTTGATTTGTTTCTAATATTGGGTCTTAAACCCAGTGAGTTCAGCCATAGCAATTGTTATCCTCTCTGAATCCACAACGACTCACAAAAGTTGAGGAAGAATGAAAGCATCAGCAAACTCAGGACCAGCAGCAACCTCTAGCATCTGCCAAACAGCCTCTATATGACGATATCATTGCAGAAGAGGTATGATATGGCAGTGAGTTACAGACATCCCTCTCTAACCCCGCTGATGTCTCTATTATGCAACTCCCAGAATGAGGCTGAACTCAGATACAGTGCAGTCCATTCTTCAACCAGGGACTCTCGTGGAGCAGAAAATGGGCCTCCTCAAGATGAGGTTCAGACACTTGGTTCAGTCTCCTGGGGTGGGGGTGATGTTTGCAGTACACTTCAGACAGAGTGTGTCGCATCATTTTTTTTTTAGATTAGATTACTTACAGTGTGGAAACAGGCCCTTAGACCCAACAAGTCCACACCGACCCGCCGAAGCGCAACCCACCCATGCCCCTACATTTACCCCTTACCTAACACTACGGGCAATTTAGCATGGCCAATTCACCTGATCTGCACATCTTTGGACTGTGGGAGGAAACCGGAGCACCCGGAGGAAACCCACGCAGACACGGGGAGAACGTGCAAACTCCACACAGTCAGCCGCCTGAGGCGGGAATTGAACCCGCGTCTCAGGCGCTGTGAGACAGCAGTGCTAACCACTGTGCCACCGTGCCGCCCACTGTATCGTGCTGTGCTCTGACAAGTGGAGCAGACAAAGAGGGGATACGACAAACTCTTTTCTTTCTTTCTTTGTTCTTTCTTAACCATAACATTTATTAATGTTGATGAACAGAAGTGAACAACAGTTGGAAGGCTTCGCAGCATCTGATGCTCCTGCATTAATCATTGGCAACATATTACAATGGGCATGAAGGTAAGTGTCAAACTTGTTCAGACTGGGTTGTAATGTTACATTGTGCTCAGGAAGAATAGCTTCTGTATTTTCATTCTTGTAACAGCAGCTAATATGACAGTCGATGATGAGAGGTAATTCAGAGTGCCACTATATTGAGAAATGTGACATTCTGTGCAGAATGAAGTGTTATCTGTGCCACTTATCGACTCTCAGCAGGATTTCTTTATCTTTTCTCCAATACTACGTCTAAGTTGTAGTTCTCAGGTCCACTGCTGAGAAGGAGAGAGCCTGCCCTGTGGGGAGCCTATTGGACTTGAAGGTTTGTGTGGGTGACCACTAGCACACTTGTATTTAGAAAGCCCAGATGTGCTGGCTATGACTGGCCCAGATATACCCTCGTCAGGGTGAAATTTCATAAGGTTGGGGTTTTCTGGGAGGATGCAGGTGGAGGAGCCAGACATCTTTTAGAGTGTCCTGAAATGAGAAGGAAATAGCTCCACAGAGGCCAGTATCCCATTACTAGATCACCCTTCATTTACACTTGGAGAGTCCTTGACACGGATCCAGCTCCCTCAGAGCCCGCTGTCAGAGTGAGCAGAACCTCTGACACTGCTGTTAGTATCTGTCAGCCAGGGCTCCCTGACTGGACCAGACTAACAGCCCCAATCAGGGAAGTCATATTCTATGAGGTCCACCTTGCTGACTTCATTACATTCAATACATCTCTCACCCTCTGAGTCTGAGGACATAGTCCAGTTTCTGTTTTAGTAGCTCCTCCTGAGGCTTGTTAGCACTGGGTCTGGTTTCTCCATCTTTCCTTCTGATACAGACAGTGTGTAACACACAGTTGCTTGCCTCTTGCATCCAGAGCATCTTGGAAGAAATTCACTTTCCACTTCAGGCAGCAAAGGCATTAAGGTGGGGACATCCAACTTGTCCATCTCAGATTCTGAGGTGTCTACAATGCTTGATGGAGACGGAAAACCCACAGGTTCCAGAATAGTCAGAAAGGCTGTTGAGGGGCTGGGCGCGATTTACTGCTGCACTGATTGCAAGTTTGCAGCTTTCATCTGATCCATGTGCTTGTTCAGGACTATCGTGCCAATCCAAACTTTATACATCACTGGACCTGACCTCACATTGACCATGCCTCTTACCCATACAGCGCCATTTCTGTGGATCCTGCACCAAATGTTGTGTCTGAAATAAACTAGATGACTTGGTTAGCAGAGTCTTATGTCCAGCATTGGCCTTCCTGATGCCATTTCACCCTCCACCTCCAACACCTCCCCAGGTCCAGGAAGATCAGATTTAACCGGGTGCAGAGTCTTCTCCCCAATAACAACTCTGTTCATAGAGACATAGAGATGTACAGCATGGAAACAAACCCTTCAGTCCAACGCATCCATGCCGACCAGATATCCCAACCCGATCTAATCCCACTTGCCAGCATCCGGCCCATATTCCTCCAAACCCTTCATATTCATATACCCATCCAAATGCCTCTTAAATGTTGCAATTGTACCAACCTCCATTACTTCTTCTGGCAGCTCATTCCATACTCATACCACCCTCTGCGTGAAAAGGTTGCCTCTTAGGTCCCTTTTATATCTTTCCCTTCTCACTCTAAACCTATGTCCTCTAGTTCTGGGCTCCCCAACCCCAGGGAAAAGACTTTGTCTATTTATCCTATCCATGCCCCTCATAATTCTGAAAACCTCTATAAGGTCACCCCTCAGCCTCCAACGCTCCAGGGAAAACAGCCCCAGCCTGTTCAGCCTCTCCCTATAGCTCAAATCCTCCAATCCTGGCAACATCCTTGTAAATCTTTTCTGAACCTTTTCAAGTTTTACAACATCTTTCCGATAGGAAGGAGACCAGAATTGCAAGCAATATTCCAACAGTGGCCTAACCGATGTCCTGTACAGCCGCAACATGACCTCCCAACTCCTGTACTCAATACTCTGACCAATAAAGGAAAGCATACCAAACACCTTCTTCACTATCCTATCTACCTGCGACTCCACTTTCAAGGAGCTATGAACCTGCACTCAAAGGTCTCTTTGTTCAGCAACACTCCCTAGGACCTTACCATTAAGTGTATAAGTCCTGCTAAGATTTGCTTTCCCAAAATGCAGCACCTCGCATTTATCTGAATTAAACTCCATCTGCCACTTCTCAGCCCATTGGCCCACTTAGTCCAGATCCTGTTGTAATCTGAGGTAACCATCTTCACTGTCCACTACACCTCCAATTTTGGTGTCATCTGCAAACTTACTAACTGTACCTCTTATGCTCACATCCAAATCATTTATGTAAATGACAAAAAGTAGAGGACCCAGCATCGATCCTTGTGGCACTCCACTGGTCACAGGCCTCCAGTCTGAAAAACAACCCTCCACCCTCTGTCTTCTACCTTTGAGCCAGTTCTGTATCCAGATGGCTAGTTCTGCCTGTATTCCATGAGATCGAAGCTTGCTGATCAGCCTTGCATGAGGGGTAGTTGTTCAATCAAATAAGAACCGGGACAGTTCGGTATTTAGTTGTAGGCTGTTTTTTTTAAGCCTGCCTTCAAAGTTTAGACTGCTCTTTCAGCCAGGCCACTGGATGATGAATGGTATGGAGCTGTCCTTCTATGAAAATACCATTCGACTTTAGGAAATGCTCAAATTCCCTGATGGAAAGTTTTGGCCCATTATTTGTGACCAATACTTCCAGGAGTCCGTGCATTGCAAAATATGCACATCCTTGTCCCTGTGTTGGATGAATGAACTGTATGCATGTCCAGCCACATTAACTGGGCATTCACAACAACTAAAAAACATTGAGCCCATGAAAGGACCTGCACAATTGACATTTAACCGAGTCCAGGATTTACCCAGCCGTTCCTACGAATGTGGTGGAGCTGCTGGCAATAATTTTGTCCTTAATGGCACTCTGGGCACTGCCCCACCAACACAGCTATGTCTGCATCCAACCCTGGCTACCAGACATAAGCTCTCACTAACATCTTTTTTCTGGAAATCTTTGGATGATGCTGGTGGAGTTCAGCCAGTATCTGGCAGCAATGTTTCTTTGCGACAATCACTCTAGCTCCCCATAATAATATACCGTCCTCCACTATGATCTGGTCTCTCCAGGTCCAAAAAGGTTTCAATTCTGGTTGTAACAGCTCTTTGATTTACTCCATACCAACAGCTGTTTCAGTCTTGCCAGGATCAGATTTTTCTCTTTTCAAAAGGTTGATACTGCCTGCTGTCACTGGAAGTGTGTCCAGAAAAACTCTTCCAGGGGCAATGCCTTGTCTTCTTTAGATAGGCCTAGTAGGAGTTTGTGGTCCATTAGTATTACACATTTACGTCTGTAAAGATATTGGTGGAACATCCTGACTCCAAATATGACCACCAAATCTTCCTTCACTATCTGGGGGCGTTTACGCTCTGCATTAGCCCAAGTCCTGGATGCATATGCTATTGGGCAATCCTCTCTATTGGGCCATATATGAGTAATACTATCCCAATGCCATATGGGGAGGTATCGCATGTCAATACCAGATCTCACTTTAGATTATAGTGTGCCAACACTTTCGAGGATGATAGCTGTTTCTTCACTTCCCTGAAAGCTATTGCTTGGCTGCACGACTATTTCTAAGGCTGACCCTTTTTAAGAGCTGATTTAAAGGTTCCAGGATGGAGGCCAGATTATGTATGAATTTCCCGTAATAACTCATCAGCCCAAGGAAAGACCTAAGCTCTGTATAGGTGGGAGCTGGTGCACCTTTGATCGCCATCACTTTATCATCCAATGGGTGTTACCCAGCTATCTCGACTCTGTAACCCAAGTTGGTCACTTGGGACACCTGGAACACACATATTTACCTTCTGAGGTGTACACCCGCGGAGAAATGTACAAGGACTATGTCCAAGTTTTCTAAGTGCTCCTTATTGGTCTTCTCTGTTGTTGGAACATCAGCTAGGTAAGTGGTGACCTGGTGTAGGCCTTGTAAAGTGTCCTCCATCTTCCACTGAAAAATTGCACAAGCAGACAATATCCCAAATGGCAGTCTCACATGTTGGTACAATCCTTATGGGTTCAAAGTTTGTGAGAAGATTTGTAGCTCAAGTGCTCGTTGCTGTGGTTCTGTTCGCCGAGCTGGGAATTTGTGTTGCAGACGTTTCGTCCCCTGTCTAGGTGACATCTTCAGTGCTTGGGAGCCTCCTGTGAAGCGCTTCTGTGATCTTTCCTCCGGCAGTTGTCGTGGTTTGAATCTGCTGCTTCCGGTTTTCAGTTCCAGTTATCCGCTGCAGTGGCCGGTACATTGGGTCCAGGTCGATGTGCTTATTGATTGAATCTGTGGATGAGTGCCATGCCTCTAGGAATTCCATTGCTGTTCTCTGTTTGGCTTGTCCTATAATAGTAGTGTTGTCCCAGTCGAATTCATGTTGCTTGTCATCTGCGTGTGTGACTAATATGGGTAATAATTGCAGCATACTTCTGGCAATCCTCATCTAAGAACAATTATGAGGATGCATGGCTCCTGTCCAACTTCGTGATGGACAGCCCCACTTGCCAGCTTTGTGTATAAATCCTCTATGTAAGGAATTGGATATTTATCCAGCAGTTTACCGTTTGTTTAAAATCCCCACAAGGATGAACAAATCCATCAGGCTTCACAGTCAGTATGCCCGGTGCTGCATATTCCACACACTGGACTAGTTTGATGATTCCTTCATTTTCCAGCCTTCTGGTTTCACCTGTCCTGAATGGCACTGGGCGGGAATAGCAGAATCATCAAATTGCTTCCTGGTTAACTTGCAAGGTGGCTTTGGCTCCTTTGATAGTCCCTGCACCTTCCTGAAACACTTCTGGGCATTTAATTAGGACTTCACTTGACATTGGCTTCCCGGTATAGGTTCTCAGTCTAGTTAAGAACTTGCTCAAACTTAAGGGTTAGAATCCAGAGCGACTTTTCTCAAAGGCTGGTTCTGTGATCACTGAAATGGCTACACTGGTATTGACCTTTATTTTAATCAGGTGACCATTTAATCAGATATGAATTTTGATTGGTTTTGATTTTGACATTGTTAAACATTTAACTGTTCCAAACTAGATGTAGGTAAACTTTCCATGATGCGCACTTTTATGGACACTGGCTGATGAGTTCTCTTACTCCACTAGGTCTCGTGGCTATCTCAAGTCCGCATGCCAGCAGCAACTACAATTGCTTGTCAGTTGGATCCTGAAGAAAATGTTAACACTTTGGCCAAGACTTTGCTTTGTTGTGGGATTTTTACTGTGGGCTGACCTAGAGTCCCTCTGTTCAGGATACATCATGAGTGAGGCTATTCAATTGCCTTTACTCAAGTGGTATTCCCCAAGCTCAGTCAGATTGGTGAAGGTATCCACTTCCATCGCAATACCCTGCAACTGCGGTTGAAATATTCCTTAACTAAGTTTTGAAAGATTTTAATTTCTGGTGCCTCAGAGAAATTTACGCTCCTAGTAACCAAATAAACTACAGGTCCACATGCTATCAGGAGAATTACTCAATGCTTTTCACCTGCCCCAATGTCATTTGCCCAGAACAGATAACACATTCTTCCCACATATTAGGTCCAGTCTTCGACAGTAGGATCGGACGAGTCAAGCTTCTCAAATTGGGGGTTGATGCCAGAATTGCTTACCCCAACTCAAAGATGACTGTTGTGAGCAAATGTCTTCAGTGGATTTTTTTCCTCTTGCTGCCACTGAAGTATCTCCACAGAGGCCGGTATCCCATCACCAAGTCATCTTTTATTTAAACATGCATTGTTCTTGACACTGGAAAGTCAGCTTTCAGAATGAACAAAACTTCTGACACTCCTGTTTATATCTGTCAGCTAGGGCTCCCAGGTTTACAGCACCAATCTGGGGACTCATATTCTACGAGGTCCACTTGGCTGACCTTGTTGCAATTACTACAGAGATTCTGGGGGGTCCTGAATGTGGAACTTCAGAAGAAATGGCACTTAGAGTGAATTTGAGGTCCCTGGTCTCTCAGCGGCAATGACTAAAGCAATGGAGTACAGGTCTCTGTGGCTCTCTTGCAGCCACTGAGCATACTGCTGGACCTGGCTCTCCATGGCACCAGCCAACCTGCCCATGGAGTCAGCCAGACACATACATGCCAATGCTATCATGATGTTGATAATGCTAGTCGATTTCACAAACCTTTGATCCAGTTTCCGAGAGTCTCTGGCAAAACTGCCTGCTGCTCCTGTGTATGTTTGCACATTTGCACAAAGTTATTTGCAGCTGACTCTATGGGGTCCTCATCTGCCTGAGGCTGAGCAGATGCCTGGACTCTGACTGTCCTCTGGATGTCAGTAATCTGGGCATTACATCTTCAGCTCGCTGCAGAGACATGCCAATGATGTGCTCACCAGCATATGCTCCCTGTTCTAACCTGACTAAAGTACCCTCTGAGGTGTCAGTATCTGGGCCAATAGAGGGTGCAGGAACCGACTTTACCACTACATCCTCTGAGGGATCTCTGAGTAGGTGGAGTGTCTGGCTTCTAATAGGCAGAGGCTGTGTGGATGCCATTCATGCCCGAAGAAGACATGAGAGGGCATGGT
Organism: Chiloscyllium plagiosum; assembly: GCF_037043375.1. Classification (NCBI taxonomy): domain Eukaryota; kingdom Metazoa; phylum Chordata; class Chondrichthyes; order Orectolobiformes; family Hemiscylliidae; genus Chiloscyllium; species Chiloscyllium plagiosum. The sequence goes on from NW_028270156.1 coordinate 61,248,488, forward strand.
TGCACAATAGTCGTGTATGTTTGAGCATCTTAATGGGTGGAAATAGGGGAGCAGCACAGCATAATGAATGCTCCTTGGTTACCATGGACTTGGAGATTGCAGCATCCCCACATGAGCGATCATAGTTCTCTCCTAGACTTTCACCTCATACAGGGTCAGGAGATGTACTATCCTGCCACCCATCTTTGCTCTCTTGTCCATGCTGTGGTCTGTTTCCATCTGCACTGAGACAAAATCACCAACGTCTCAGAGCACGCTCCACGGGTGGTGACCACACACATCCCCTATCCACAAGGACATCCATCAGCAAAGCTGGCTGTCAAATTCTTTCTGGTCTAATGGTTCTTGGACAATTGACAGAAACCGTGTAGTGCTGCTGTGAACTGACAGCAATTGAGCCAGTGCAGGGCTAGCCATTAAAAATAGTGCCAACACTGAAACTGTTTAGAACTGCTGGCAGTGGCCAATACTTCTTGTGGCAATGGTGGAATATAACAAGTGGAGCACCATAGGAAAGTGATGTGTGGACAGTGAAGCAAGTTCAGAAAGATAGTTTGAGAAAACTCATTTGGTCTCATGGAGAGAAAGCCACCAGAAACCTCACCAAAAATAGCACTTAGCTCATTTCCAATAGGATTCACCCTTGGTTGCTATCTTACTGCTGTTTGTGAGGACTTTCTGTGTGCAAATTAGCAGCCGTGTTTTCTATGCTTTGTTGTCCATAAAACACTTAGGGGCATTCTGAGGTTGTGAAGAATGCTATAAAATTGCAAGACTTTTCATTTCTTATACTGTCAATTTTTCATTTTAGATCTGATTGCTTTTTTGAGAGCTTTCCTCCAGTGTTTTCAGTAATAGTCTTTTTAAAAATGGCTAAACATAACTTACTGTGTTTAAGGGCTTTGTGTCTCTGATTCATGTTCAATCCCTGACAACTTATGTAAACTGCAGATAAGTATATACCAAGGAACCTTGATTATCTGGCATTCGATTATCTGAACTTTGGATTATTAGGACGAGATCACAAGATCCCATGTTTGGCTAAACTGTGTTATCTGGCATTCGATTATCCAAACATTCAATTATCCGAACAAAATGCTCCCCACCCATGTCTTTCAGATAATTGAGGTTCCTCTGTACTTGAAAACAGAAAAGTGAATAACACAATGGATAGCAAAATGGAGTTGGTGAATATGCCACTCAATTAACTGAATCTGTCTCCTGCTGTCCACCCTTAATTTCCATTATCTTTAGATGCTTGTTTGGCCATGCTAGATCTGTGTTTTCTCATACAGTGCTCAAGGACCTGCCTTCATGCCTAATATTTACAGTGGGCTTTATGCGCTACTGGTCTGACATGCCCCTGCAGTGTGCGTTTGGCGATCCATATCTGGGTGAACAAACTTGCTTGCACCAGCACAATAGAAAAATGCCTTCTCTCTCTGTTGAGATCTTTCTCTTTCACTTTTTAATTGTCTGAGTTTCCATCGCATTATTTAATTCCTCATTGCTGTATCATACTAAGAAACCATACAAACCATGAAATATTTACATGTATGCAAAACTATTAGTGCAAGCACCATAGAAAAGAACCTCTTCACTCTGTTTTCAATTGTTCCGATTTCTCAGCTTGCTTTGGAAAACTCACTTTGATTCTTCCGTATCAGATAGTGTGCATACTACCTTTCCATATATGCAAAACATCAAATAGATAATCAATTTTTTTTTCTGAGATGATCTGCAGCTTTTGCAAATCTGAATAAAGGTCCAGTGAGACCATCATAGTGGCACCATAGGAGGTCAGACAACATAGTGGAGTCAGATGACAAAAAAAATCCCTATACAAAAAAATAACTCACTTATCCGTGAGCCCTTCAGGAGAATGTTATCTGGGCTGACATGGAGTCCTTTAACCTGGGAGAGATGCTGACATAGTGGTAATCTCGCAGGTCTTATAACCTAAAGGGCAGCCAAATGTGCTTGGAACTTGGGCTCAAACCATCACCTTGTTAGCTGGTAGAATTTAAAATTGACTAATAAAGCTGGAACCCTAAAGGTTAGTTTCAGCAATCGGTACAATCAATTGGTGTAAAACCCAAAAGGAAAAGGAAAATCTGTTACATGTGACTCCAGCAATGTGGTTGACCCTCAAATGTGCTATGAAGCGGATGGTCGAACCCCTGTATTCATTAAACCAAACACCCACAAAAGCTCACCTCGCCTCATAATTTGTTAAAATGCGAGTGACAGAGAACTCCCAAATTCCAGTATTTATAGAAAGTAACATCAATTTATTTTCTAACTCTAAAAGTGGACATTAAACAAAAATCATTCACAAATCTAAGCCCCCTTTCTCTTAGCTGCTTACTATCTGCCACCAGCTCTGTTACAACATGTTGTTCCAATAAGACACTTATTAAAATTACATCAATTTAGTTTCAAAACCACGCAGTCTCTGTCTTCTTCTGTATCATCACTCTTACAGCTGCTGATCTCCCTGGGTTGTCTTCTTTATTTTTATTGCGAGTACATTTCACATGAAAAAAGTACATTTGATAGAGAGTGTTTTCTAATTTCTTTGAGAGCAAGTTGTTAGATAGGCAATTAGCTCTTCAGTATTACTTCTCTCTACGGTAGTTGCTTTCTTACCAGTTTTCAAAATGTCCACATTCTTATACCCCAACATCGGATCATCTCATTGGTTTGATGTTGGCGAAATAATCAATTCAAACTCGATTAGGTTTTAGTATCCTGGGACATAATTTAAACTGATTGGTTAAATTCAAATTATTGTCAAAACAGCAACAAAACTTCAGGTATCCATTTCACAGCCAAATGTTACATATTTTCAGCACGGTTGCTCAGTGGTTAGCGCTGTTGACTCGTAGCGCCAGCAAACCGGGTTTGATTCCAGCCTCAGGTGACTGTGTGGAGTTTGCACATTCTCCCCATGTCTGCGTGGGTTTCCTCTGGGTGCTCCAGTTTCTTCCCACAGTCCAAAGACATGCAGATTAGGTGAATTGGCCATGCTAAATTACCCCATAGTGTTCAGGGATGTGTAAGTTGGGTGCATTTGTCAGGGGAAATTTAGAGTAATAGGCTAGCAGAATGAATCTGGATGGGATACTCTTCGGAGGATCGGTGTGGACTTATTAAGCTGAAGGGCCTGTTTCCATACTGTAGGGATTCTATGATTCTATGATTTTCAATTTTCCAGTACACTCTAGGATGCCACCTAGTCATATATACAGGTGCTTGTAAGCTCTCAGTTCAGAACAGCCTTCTCGCTCTCTGAAAGGGACAGTACACTCTTTCAACTTCATAACAACTGCAATTCATTTCAAGATCAATGTAGGACAGGTAACAAGTGTGTTGTCTTACCAGTGATACCCATGTCCCAACACAGGAAGACAATAAAAACAGAAATTGCTGGAAAAGCTCAGCAAGTCTGGCAGCATCTGTGGAGAGAAATCAGAGTTAACCTTTCTTGTTGAGTGACCCTTCCTCAGAAAGACATTCTTCTCCTTTTATCTGCAGCATGTAAAACTATTCCAGCCACTTTTCTAGGCTTGATGTCAGTTGAAGAAAGCAGGGCAGAGGGTACAGAATAAGACCCTATTTTATCCTCATTGGGCACTTGCACACAGCATTTCTAACACAGATGCAGTGGTGCAAACAGTGGGAGAATTCAATGTTTTATATTGCCCTCTTTTCTATCATAAGCATTGTGCTCTGATTTTGGAGGATGTAGACTCCAAGGTAAGGAATTGCTGGCATTCAAAGAAAAGAAATGCCCACTCTGCGTGATATATAATCATAATGTTGTGTTCTAAAACACCAAGCTGTTCCTGGTGCATACAAACTAAAGAAAAAGGCAAAATATGTTATTGTTCAAGCAAATATCTTGCACTGGCTTTTAGCTGTCAATAACTCAGACTGTGGTTTATTTTTGGTCATAGGATATGAGCATCCTGACAACATCAGCATTTTTTACCTCCACCTAATAGCTATTGAAAAGGTAGCGGTGTGGCAATAATCTAATGTTCACACCAGAATTTGTACCAGATATCAAAAAAGACAGTACACATTATCTTTACCGATTGTCAAACATTGTACTTATCTTCAAATTAAAGCAATTTAACTGGCAGCGGCCCACTTTGTTCAATACAATAAATATGAATGTTATATTAGGTCCATTGTTCAGTGCATTGTGAAGCCCTTGCACAACTCATAAGGCTGAACAATTGTGTTTTTGGGGATTGGTGCAGGGCCAACATAATTCCAGAAGCGCAGTGATACAAACCCTTGAATCCTTGCCATCTCTCGTGTTTGTTGGCAAGCACAGAAAATAATATTGAATAAGATATTGAGGAAGAATATTCATTAATAGAATTGGGAGAAAAAAGAAGTAAGTAACAGAAGCCAACCACCCCCTGTTGACATTCAATGACTTAACCATCACTGTTGAAAATCACACAACACTAACAGGTTCATTTAGAAGCACTAGTTTTTCAGAACGCTGCTCCTTCATTAGGTGTTTATGGAATATAAGATCATTGGACACTGAATTGATAGCAAATGTTCAGAGTGTGATGTAACTGAAATTATATATTGAAAAAGACCTGGATTGTTTAAGTCTCTCATCTTTTAGAATGGGCATGTTGGTTTCAGTTCTTTCATATGTAAATACCAGAACTTTCTTAAAATTACATTTTCAAGTGAACTTTAACAGCAGATGCCACGTTAGCCCAGATAATGCATTGAAGGTGTGAGGTGCCCTGTGTGAGGCTGTCTGTGCCCCAATGTTTAGACTGATTCTAATCTAAAAAAGGGATTTACAGAATCTTACATGTAGTTTTTGAGCAAAATGAATGTAATTCTGCAAGTACAAATTCACCCCACAAACTGATGTGTGTGTGTGTGTATGCAGGTGTGGATGTGTGCAGGAGTATGAGTGTCTGTGAGAGAATGTGTGTATCTGTATGTGTGTGAGCATGAGTGTGAAGGGGTATAAGTCTGTGAGAGGGTGCGTGTGTGCTTGGGAGTGTATGTGTGAGCACATGAGAGGGAGCTTGTGTATGAGAGTGCATCTGCGTGAGTGTCTGGGTCTACAGGAGTGTGTGTGTGTGGCTGCATGTCTGTTTGTGTGTGTCTGAGTGTGTCTGTCTCTGAGTGTGACCAGTCGAGCCAGGAACATTCCTCGTCACAATGGACGTGTCAACACTCTACACCAGCAATTCCCACAATACCGGCATTGCAGCAACAGTCTCAGTACTCAACACCAACAACTGTGAATCTCCAAGCACCATCCTACAACTCATCTGCTTCATCCTCGACCACAACATTTTCACCTTTAACAACCAGTTCTTCATCCAGACACATGGAACAGCCATGGGGAACAAATTTGCACCCCACTATGCCAACATTTTCATGCATGAGTTCGAACAGGACTTCTTCTCTATGCAGGACCTCCAACCAACACTATACATCAGGTAGATTGATGACATTTTCATCCTCTGGATCCATGGTGAGAAGTCACTGAAACAACTGCACAGTGATATCCACAAGTTTCATCCCACCATCAAACTCACTTTAGACTGCTCTCCAGTATTTGTATCATTCTTGGACACATATAGCTGCATGAAGGATGGGCACCTTAGCACCTCACTCAGCCGCAAACCCACAGATAACATCATGATGCTACACTTCTCTAGCTTCCACCCGAAACACATTAAAACATCCATTCCCTAAGGACAAGCCCTACGCATACACAGGATCTATCCAGATGAGGAAGAACATGATGGGCACTTGGGAGTACTCAGGGATGCCCTCATTCGAACAGGGTACGATGCTCAACTCATCGACCGCCAGTTCCAACATGCCACAGCGAGAAACCGTAATGACCACCTCAGGAGGCGGACATGAGCTGAAACCAACAGGGTGCCCTTCCCAGGAGCCAAAAAGCTACGCCATGTTCTTCGCAGCCTGCAACATATTATCAATGAGGATGAGCACCTCACCAAGACCTTCCCCACACCTCCACTCCTTACCTTTAAACAACCGCCAAACCTCAAACAGATCATTGTTCGTAGCAAACTGCCCGGCTCTCAGGACAGCACCATACAACCTTGTCACGGTGGACGCTACAACATGTGTCAGAGTGCCAACACAGATACCACCATTACATGTGGAGACATCTCCCACCATTTACATGGCAGATATTCATGCGACTTAGCCAACTTTGTCTATTTCATACGCTGCAGGCAAGAATTCCCTGGAATATTGATGAGACCGAGCAAAGGCTATGGCAATGGATGAATGGACACCGCACGACAATCACCAGACAGGAGTGTTCCCTGCCAGTCAGAGAACACTTCAGCGGTCCAGAACATTCAACCTCGGATCTTTGGGTGACCATCCTCGGATTTCGGAACAGGCAGCAGCGAAAAGTGGCCAAGCAGAGGCTAATAGCCTTAACTGGGACCTTGGATTCATGTCACACTACAGGTGACCCCAGTGCACTACACACACACACACACACACTCCTACAGATACATCTACACACTCTCTCACAGACACTCATACTCTCCTCACACACACACACATACAGACACACACACATATACACACAACACATAATTTGGTTTCAGTTGTGAATTTGTACTTGCAGAATTACACATTATTTTGCTCATAAACTGCATAAATCCATGTAAGATTCTGTAAGTCCCTTTTTAGATTAGAATCATTCTGAACATTGGGGCACAGACAGCCTCACACAGGGCACCTCACACCTTCAATGCATTATCTGGGCCAACATGGCACCTGCTGTTAAAGTTCACTTGAGAATGTAATTTTAAGAAAGTTCTGGTATTTACATATGAAAAAACTGAAACTAACATGGTCATTCTGAAAGATGAGAGACTTATAATTTCAGTTAATCACATTGTACACATTTGCTATAAATTCTGTGTCTTACGATCTTATACTCCACAACCACCAGATGAAGGAGCAGCGCTCTGAAAGCTAGTGCTTCAAAATAAACCTGTTGGACTATAACCTGGTGTTGTGTGATTTTTAATTTTGTACACCCCAGTGCAATACCGGCATCTCCAAATCATAGTCGCCATCACTGAATCCCTCACCATCACCATCCTGGGATGAAGAAGAAATCTACCTGGGCCAGTCAGAAAAATACAGTGACAATAAGAGGCGGGAAATTCTGTAGCAAGCAACTCACCTCCTGGCTTCCAAATACCTGTCCAGCATCAACAAGGCTCAAGTCTGGTGTATAGCGCAATACTCTCCAGTAACCTACAGCTCCACTAACACACAAGAAAGTCAATACCATCCTAGATAAAGCTTTCCTTTTAACTGGCACCCCATCTGTTCCCTTCACCATGACCACCATGACAGTGGTAACAGTATGGACCTTACTTGGAATGACTGGCCTTTCACTGTCACTAGGTCAAAATTCTGCAAGTCCTTCCCAAACACCACGGTGGGTTTACCTTCACTATACAGTCTGCAGCAGTCTCCAAACCCACGACCACTTCAATCTAGGAGGAAATATATCGCCATTCCTTCATTGTCACTGGGTCAAAATACTGGAACTCAATCCCCAATACCATTGTGGGCCTACAGCCCATGGCCTTCTCAACAGGCATTAGGGACCGGGCAGTTAGTGATGCCCATGTTCTACAAGTGAATTTTAAAAAAGGGTCAAAAACACAACTCAGCTGCACCTTCTCAAGGGCATCTTGTGATGGGCATGAAATAGCAAAGCCAGCAATGCTCACATGCTGTGAAATAATTTTTAAATATATATGCAGGTTTCCCCCACTTGCTGAAAGGGATATAAAACCAACAAGTCAGCAGGGATGTATCTTAATTATACAAAAATGTGAAGGGAGACGTCGGACAAAATCTAGAATTGTTAAGGTTGCCATGTCAGCATTCTTCCAACAACGTTTGCCCAAAACATCGATTCTTCTGCTCCTCGGATGCTGTCTGACCTGCTGTGCTTTTCCAGCACCACTCTAATCTTGATTCTTCCAGCAACAGCCCAACACTGTTCATTTCTCTATTTTTCGACTCCCAATATATAATGTAGTCATTTGTACAGGAATTCCATCCAATGTGGCCCAACTGAAGGAGTCATCATAAAGGGGGTCAACAAATAGAATGAGCAACAAATTATAAAGGAGAAAAGCTGCAGGCGAGGGAGCCAAAGCTAGGAATTACGGATTAATTTGTTCACTCTTAATGACTGATAAAGTAATGGGGTTATTCACTAGGCAGAAACCTGAGGAATACAAATTAGAAAGTAAATGTAAAAGGAGGCAAGATAACTTCAGAACGGATAGATTCTACATTTCCAGACCTCCTTGACAATTTTACAAATATATAATTCCAATGTATGTTGTATGTAGGTTCTGGTGTTCCTGAAAAATTTCAAATAAAAGGCTGTTTACAAATACCAACAGCAGGTATCCTTGGCAAAGTCAAGGAATTGACTGAGAGGAAGGAGGCTGTAGATATTAGCATTTGACCAATGGAGAGCTCGGTAGTTGGTGTTAAGGCCTGTTCTGTTTTGAACTTATGTAAGTGACCATTCAACCAGCTCCTGCAGATTCAGAGTTTAGAAATACAATGCATGTTAGCCAGATTGAGAGGAGGAGGCATATCCAGATCTAACGAAGAATCCAACAAGCTATCAAAGCAACCAGAAACATATTTTTAATGGGCAGGACTATGCCAGATGGAGTTACACAATAGACAATAGACAATAGGTGCAGGAATAGGCCATTCTGCCCTTCGAGCCTACACCACCATTCAATATGATCATGGCTGATCATCCTTAATCAGTATCCTGTTCCTGCCTTATCTCCATAACCCTTGATTCCACTATCCTTGAGAGCTCTATCCAACTTTTTCTTAAATGAATCCAGAGACTGGGCCTCCACTGTCCTCTGGGGCAGAGCATTCCACATAGCCACCACTCTCTGGGTGAAGAAGTTTCTCCTCATCTCTGTCCTAAATGGTCTACCCCATATTTTTAAGCTGTGTCCTTTGGTTCAGCACTCACGCATCAGCGGAAGCATGTTTCCTGCCTCCAGAGTGCCCAATCCTTTAATAATCTTATATGTCTCAATCAGATCCCCTCTCAGTCTTCTAAACTCAAGGGTATACAAGCCCAGTCGCTCCTGTCTTTCAGCGTAAGGTAGTCCCGCCATTCCAGGAATTGACCTCTTGAACCTATGCTGCACTCCCTCAATAGCCAGAATGTCTTTCTTCAAATTTGGAGACCAGAACTGCACACAATACTCCAGGTGTGGTCTCACCAGGGCCCTGTACAGCTGCAGAAGAACCTCTTTGCTTCTATACTCAATCCCTCTTGTTATGAAGGCCAGCATGCTATTAGCCTTCTTCACTGCCTGCTGTACCTGCATGCTTACCTTCATTGACTGGTGTACAAGAACACCCAGATCTCTTTGTACTGCCCCTTTACCTAAATTGATTCCACTTAGGTAGTAATCTGCCTTCCTGTTCTTGCCACCAAAGTGGATAACCACACATTTATCCACATTAAACTGCATCTGCCATGCATCTGACCACTCACCTAACCTGTCCAGGTCACCCTGTAAATCTCCTAACATCCTCCTCACATTTCACCCTGCCACCCATCTTAGTATTATTAGCAAATTTGCTAATGTTATTACTAATTCCATACTCTATATCATTAACATATATTGTAAAAAGCTGCGGTCCCAGCACTGATCCCTGCGGTACCCCACTGGTCAATGCCTGCCATTCCGAAATGGAGCCGTTTATCACTACTCTTTGTTTCCTATCAGCCAGCCAACTTTCAATCCAAGTTAGTACTTTGCCCCCAATACCATGCGCTCTAATTTTGCTCACTAACCTCCTATGTGGGACTTTATCAAAAGCTTTCTGAAAGTCCGGGTACATTACATCTACTGGATCTCCCTCGTCCATCTTCAGAGTTACATCCTCAAAAGATTCCAGAAGATTAGTCAAGCATGATTTCCCCTTCATAAATCCATGCTGACTCTGACCTATCCTGTTACTACTATCCAGATGTGTCGTAATTTCATCCTTTATAATAGACTCCAGCATCTTTCCCATCACTGAGGTCAGACTAACTGGTCTATAATTTCCTGCTTTCTCTCTCCCACCTTTCTTAAAAAGTGGCACAACATTAGCCACCCTCCAATCCGCAGGAACTGATCCCGAATCTATCGAACTCTGGAAAATAATCACCAACGCATCCACGATTTTTCGAGCCACCTCCTTCAGTACCCTGGGCTGTAGACCATCAGGCCCCGGGGACTTATCAACCTTCAGACCTAACAGTCTCTCCAACACCAATTCCTGACAAATATAAATTCCCTTAAGTTCAGGTCCTTCAGCCACTGTTACCTCAGGGAGATTGCTTGTGTCTTCCCCAGTGAACACAGATCTGAAGTACCAATTCAATTCTTCTGCCATTTCTTTGTTCCCCATAATATATTCCCCTGTTTCTGTCTTCAAGGGCCCAATTTTAGTCCTAACCATTTTTTTGCCTTTCACATACCTAAAAAAGCTTTTACTATCCTCCTTTATATTATTGGCCAGTTTACCTTCGTACCTCATTTTTTTCTCTGCGTATTTCCTTCTTAGTAATCCTCTGTTGTTCTTTAAAAGCTTCCCAGTCCTCCATTTTCCCACTTATCTTTGCTATGTTATACTTTTTCTCTTTTAACTTTATATGTTTCTTTACTTCCCTTGTCAGCCACTGCCACCCATGCCTCCTCCTAGGATCTTTCTTCCTTTTTGGAATGAACTGATTCTGCATCTTCTGCATTATACACAGAAATATCTGCCATTGTTCGTCCATTGCCATCTCTGCTAAGGTATTGCACCATTGAACTTTGGCCAGCTCCTCCCTCATAGCTCCATAGTTCCCTTTATTCAACAGAAATCTTGTCACTTCCGATTGTACCCTCTCCCTCTCAAATTGCAGATTGAAGCTTATTGTATTGTGGTCACTACTTCCCAATGGCTCCTTCACTTCGAGGTCCCTGATCAATTCTGGTTCGTTGCACAATACCAGATCCAGAATTGCCTTCTCCCTGGTAGGCCCCAGCACCAGCTGTTCTAAGAATCCATCTCGGAGGCACTCCACAAAGTCTCTTTCTTGAGGTCCAATACCATCCTGATTCTCCCAGTCTACCTGCATGTTAAAATCCCCCATAACAACTGTAGTGACATCTTTGCGACAGGCCAATTTCAGCTCCTGATTTAACTTACATCCGACATCCAGACTACTGTTTGGGGGCCTGTAGATGACTCCCAAGAGGGTCTTTTTACCCTTAGAATTTCTCAGCTCTATCCATACTGACTCTACATCTCCTGATTCTAGGTCCCCCCATGCAAGGGACTGAATATCGTCCCTTACCAACATGGCCACCCCACCCCCTCTGTCCGTCAGTCTGTCCTTACGATAGCACGTGTAGCCTTGAATATTCATTTCCCAGGCCCTGTACACTTGAAGCCACGTCTCAGTTATCCCCACAATATCATATCTGCCAGTTTCCAAAAGAGCCTCAAGCTCATCCATCTTATTTCTAATGCTTCGTGCATTCATGTATAGTATTTTTAATTTGTTACTGCCCTCACCCTTCCCATCAACTCATATTTCATTCAACCTTACAGCATGATCCCTTTTTGAGTTTTCTGCTTCATTGATACAGTTGTCTTTCTTGACTTCCCTTGTTCTAACTTTACCTTCAATTTCATTCTTAAACATCCAGTTTGTCCCCCCCCCCCCCCCCCCCCCCCCCCCCCGCGCTACTTAGTTTAAATGTAGCTGTGTTGCAGTAGTAAACCTGCCTGCCAGAATGCTGGTCCCTAACCTATTAAGGTGCAAACCGTCTCTTTTGTATACTTTATGCTTCCCACAAAACATACCCTCGTGATCCAAGAATTTAAATCTTTGCTTCCTGCACCAGTTCCCCAGCCACACGTTCCCACACAAACACTTGCACTATGCACTGAAATAAAGAGAAATTCATGATGGAAAGTGTAGGGCTAATGATGAGACAATGCTGTTTAGAAGCTCACAATTCCTGTCATTGTAGAGAAGTAACCCACAAACTATATGCTGAACAACAATGGCATATCAGTACAGCATAATGATTCTCCTGATATTTGCCCCGGCCTTGTGTTTGCTACACTAGACCTCTTTCTAATTTTATGTTATTCAAGTCCCTAAACTCTGGATTCCCTTCCCTACACTTCTCCACCTCTCTTATCTCAGACACTTCTTAAAATTTCCCTCTTTAATCAAGCCTTTAGTCATGATTTAATATTTCCTTGTGTGGCTCAGGGTCACATCTTGTTTTACAGAATAACACTCCTGCGAAGAGCTTTGGGATGTTTTATGACATTAAATGCACTTCACAAAGCTGCACTTGTTATTTTTTTCCAAGGCTTCAATTGCAATCTAGGTAATCCCAATGAATCTACACAAATGAGGCCAAGGGGGAGAGTTCTGGCTCACCCACCTCAGCTTCCTCTGCTGCAGGTTCCCAATGGCAGGAATGCCATGTGATGCTGGCACTGAGGCAGTGCCTTATGTCTCCCATCATTTTGTAATATCTGTCCACAATTGTAAGGCTGAACCAAGAGCAGAAGTCTTCTTGTTTTGAGAGTCCAGGCTAGTTTGGAGGCTTAAGGTCCTTTCAGTTGCTGTTCTCCAACAGTCACGTGAAAATATCAAAGATGGCAAGCAGACCTGCTCCTCTGTTCATCTCCATATTTCAGTGCAGGGCTTTGTTGCATGGGAATGAGAGCAAGAGATCTGCTGAGTTTGTGATGGGGCCATGCTGATGGCTTATTCCAGCACAAGTGGTGCACAGGCAAGGCATTGCCCATGCGTTATGCATGCTAGTATTCAGACAGAACTAATCAAAACAAGGCTGTTGAATTGGTCCTGATGTCAATTTTAATCCCTCAAGCAACATTAGACTTTATGTGCATAATTTTATTGATTTATGTGAGAGATTCCTGGGAGAACATTGACTGTGGGCAGCACGGTAGCACAGTGGTTAGCACTGCTGCCTCACAGTGCCAGAGACCCGGGTTCAATTCCCGACTCAGGCGACTGACTGTGTGGAGTTTGCATGTTCTCCCCGTGTCTGCGTGTGTTTCCTCCGGGTGCTCCGGTTTCCTCCCACAGTCCAAAGATGTGCAGGTCAGGTGAATTGGCCATGCTAAATTGCCAGTAGTGTTAGGTAAAGGGGTAAATGTAGGGGAATGGGTGGGTGGCGGGTCGGTGTGGACTTGTTGGGCCGAAGGGCCTGATTCCAACTGTAAGTAATCTAATCTAATCTAGTCATGTTCTAACAGCCATTGTTCAGCACTTACTGCCAAGCACTTTATGGAGTCACATGCCTGTCAAAGCCACTATGACTAACCAATTGTTTATTTTATATTGATGCATGTTCTTCATTTATAATTATGTAAAGATTAGCTCTTTTGTTACAGTTAAAGAGCAATCAATGTTTCAAGGCAGATTGTCTCCCACTCATGGAAAGAAAAAATATTTACAGCTACACAATCAATGTTTATAGAAATGGCTGTGAGCTTTACTTCAATACTTATGGACTGTATGTATTGAGAGATTCTGCTGCACAGTCCACAGTCAGTGTGTGACAATGCCGTATACAGACTATTCAATCCCCTGAAGAAGTGATTGATTGCTTGCACTTTTGAGTGCCAGTCATCAGTCAATAGAACAAATCTTGCATCTGAGTCTGAAAGTGATGATTCCGTGCTGCACTGAAATGTTTGACTATATTTTCAAGACTGACCAAGTGCAGCTTTGCCAGAGGTGCTGTCCTTCAAAGAGAAAAGCAGAAGACCTCTCCTGGTGTCACAATCAGCATTTATCCCTTAACAAATACTACCAGAAGCAGATTAAATTATTGTTTACCCCATTGCTGATTAAGTGCAAAATGGATGTTACTGTTACTGCATATTTACAAAAGCTTACTTACGGTTATCGTAAAGTCCTTTGGTCATGAGGATGTGAAAGACACTTTATAAATGCAAGGTCTTTCAGTGCAGAGAACATTTCCCTGACACTGAAGTCTGCAGTTCATTTTTACATTTTTTAAAAATTCATTTGTGGGACTGGGGTGTCGCTGGCTAGCCAGCATTGGTAGTCCATCCTTATTTGGTGCTGGTGAGCTGCCTTCTTGAATCGCTGCAGTCCACTTGCTGGGGGTTGACCCACAATTCCAGGATTTCGACACAATGACCGTGAAGGAACGGGGTATGTTTCCGGGTCAGGACGGTGAGTAGCTTGAAGGGGAACTTGTAGGGAAGTGGTCGTGGATTTGGAAGGAGCTGTTGAAAGATCTTTGGTGAATTTCTGCAGTACGTCTTGTAGATAGTACATACTGCTGCTACTGAGTGCCGGCGGTGGAGGGATTGAATGTTGTAGATATGGTGTCAATCAAGCAGGTTGCTTTGTCCTGGATGGTGTCAAGCTTCTTGAGTGTTGCTGGAGCTGCACACATCTAGGTCAGTGGGGAGTACTCCATCGCACTCCTGACTTGTGCCATGTAGATGGTGGATAGATGTTGGCAGGCCAGGAGATGAAGTACTTGCCACAGCATCCCTAGTCTCTGACCTGCTGTTGTAGCTAGATACAAGCTAGATTAATTGCTAGATACAGCAAGTGACTGGTAGCATATTTGACAGCGTAGAAAACCTGTGAAGAAGATGTTAGCTCTAATGAGCATCAAACATTTTTTTACTGGCTAAAAGTCTTCTCATGGGCCTGATAAATAGTTGGTATTAATTATTCACATTAGCCGCTGCAACAACAGGGAGTGACATGCAGTCTGTGCAATGGCAGTGCCTGTGAGACCCAGTCAGCAGCACTGCAGGGCTGGAGTGATAGCTTCACTCATTACATTCAAGTTTCTTTTGTCCAATGCCTGATGTCCTGAACTGATAACCTGCAAAGCTGCTGACCCAGAGGAGCTCAAAAATAGAGGCCTCACTGTCTCACCTGTTGCTTCATTCACTGTCCACTCCCTGAGCAAAGTAGCAAGGCAGGCAGCAAGTGAAATGGCAAGGAGAGTGATAGAGAGAAGTGGTGTGGGGAGGGATGAGGTGTGTAGTGAGTGGTGCAGTGAGGGTAGTGCAGGGGTAGTGGTGAAGGAGTAGGTAGGGGTGAGGAGGGGGAGTGGAGAGCGGAGTAAAGAAGAGAGTGGTGGGGGGAGTGGTAAGTGTGTAGTGAGGGGAGTAGCGAGGGGAGGGGAGGGGGATCGGAGAGGGAAGTAGTGAGGGGAGTAGTGAGGGGGAGTAGAGAGGGGAGTAGTGAGGGGAGTGGAGAGGGGAGTGGAGAGGGGAGTACTGAGGGGAGTAGTGAGGGGAGTGGAGGGGGAGCGGAGACGGGAGTAGTGAGGGGAATGAAGGGGGAGCAGAGAGAGGAGTGGAGAGGGGAGTAGAGAGGGATGTAGTGAGGGGAGTAGTGAGGGGAGTGGAGGGGGGAGTAGTGAGGAGAGTAGTGAGGGGAGTGGAGGGGGAGCGGAGAGGGGAGTAGTGAGGGGAGTACTGAGGGGAGTGGAGGGTGAGAGGAGAGGGAAGCAGAGAGGGGAATGGAGAGGGGAGTGGAGGGAGAGTGAGAGGGGAGTGGAGAGGGGAGTAGTGAGGGGAGTGGTGAGGGGAGTGGAGGGTGAGAGGAAAGGGGAGCGGAGAGGGGAGTAGTGAGGAGAGCGGAGAGGGAATGGAGGGGGAGTGGATGGGGGAGTAGTGAGGGGAGTGGAGGGGGAGCGGAGAGGGGAGTAGTGAGGGGAGTGGAGGGGGAGCAGAGAGGGGAGTGGAGAGGGGAGGAGTGAGGGGAGTAGTGAGAGGAGTGGAGGGCGAGAGGAGAGGGGAGTGGAGAGGGGAGTAGTGAGGGGCGTAGTGAGGGGAATGGAGGGGGAGTGGAGAGAGGTGTGGAGAGGGGAGTAGTGAGGGGAGTGGCGGGGGAGTGGAGAGGGGAGAAGTGAGGGTCGTAGTGAGGGGAGTGGAGAAGAGTGTAGTGAGGGGAGTGGAGAGGGGAGTGGAAGGAGGAGTGGAGAGGGGAGTAGTGAGGGAAGTAGTGAGGGGAGTGGAGGGGGAGCTGAGAGGTGAGTGGAGAGGGGAGTGGACAGGGGATTAGTGAGAGGAGTGGAGGGAGAGCAGAGAGGGCATCGGAGAGGGGAGTGGAGAGGGAGCAGAGAGAGAAGCGGAGATTGGAGTGGAGAGGGGTGTAGTGAGAGGGGTGGAGAGGGGAGTAGTAAGGGGAGAAGGGAGGGGCGTAGTGAGGTGAGTGGAGAGGGGTGTAGTGAGGGGAGTGGAGGGGGGAGTGGAGAGGGGACCTGGAGGTGGAGCGGAGAGGGGAGTGGAGAGGGGAGTAGTGAGGGGAGCGAAAGGGGAGTAGTGAGGGGAGTGGAGAGGGGAGCTGAGAGGGGAGTAGTGAGGGGAGCGGAGAGGGGAGTGGAGAGGGGAGCGGAGTGGGGAGTGGAGAAGGGAGTGGAGAGGGGAGTAGTGAGGGGAGCGGAGAGGGGAGTGGAGAGGGGAGTGGTGAGGGGAGTGGAGGGGGAGTAGTGAGGGGAGTGGAGAGAGGAGCGGAGAGGGGAGTAGTGAGGGGAGTGGAGGGGGAGAGGAGAGGGGAGTGGAGGGGAAGTGGAGAGGGGAGTAGTGAAGGGATCGGAGAGGGGAGTGGAGAAGGGAGTAATAAGGGGTGTGGAGAGGGGAGTGGAGAGGGGAGTGGAGTGGGGAGTAGTGAGGGGAGTGGGAAGGGGAGCGGAGAGGGAGTGGAGAGGGGAGCGGAGTGGGGAGTGAAGAAGGGAGTAGTGAGGGGAGTGGAGGGGGAGCGGAGAGGGAAGTAGTGAGGGGAGCGTAGAGGGGATTGGAGCGGGGAGTGGAGAGGGGAGTGGAGGGGGGAGCGGAGAGGGGAGTGGAGGGGGAGTGGAGAGCGGAGTGGAGAGGGAAGTGGAGAAGGGAGTATTGAGGGGAGTGGAGAGGGGAGCGGAGATGGAGTGGAGAGGGGAGTAGTGAGGGGAATAGAGGGGGTGTGGAGAGTGGTGTGGAGAGGGGAGTGGAGAGTGGAGTAGTGAGGGGAATGGAGGGGGGAGTGGAGAGGGGTGCGGAGACGGGAGTTGAGAGGGGTGTGGAGAGGGGAGTGGAGGGGGAGTGGAGGGGGGAGTGGAGGGGGAGCGGAGAGGGGAGTGGAGGGGGAGTGGAGAGCGGAGTGGAGAGGGAAGTGGAGAAGGGAGTATTGAGGGGAGTGGAGAGGGGAGCGGAGATGGGAGTGGAGAGGGGAGTAGTGAGGGGAATAGAGGGGGTGTGGAGAGTGGTGTGGAGAGGGGAGTGGAGAGTGGAGTAGTGAGGGGAATGGAGGGGGGAGTGGAGAGGGGTGCGGAGACGGGAGTTGAGAGGGGTGTGGAGAGGGGAGTGGAGGGGGAGTGGAGGGGGGAGTGGAGGGGGAGTGGAGGGGGGAGTGGAGGGGGAGTGGAGGGGGGAGTGGAGAGGGGATTGGAGGGGGAGCGTGAGGGGAGCGGAGGGGGAGCGGAGAGAGGAGTGGAGGGGAAGTGGTGGGGGAGTGGAGAGGGGAGTGGAGGGGGTGCGGAGAGGGGTGCCGAGAGGGGGGTGGAGAGGGGTGTGTAAGGCGAGTGGAGAGGGGAGGGGGAGAGGAGTGGAGAGGGGAGTAGTGAGGGGAGTGGAGGGGGAGTGGAGAGTGGAGTGGAGAGGGGTGTAGTGAGGGGAGTGGAGGGGGAGCAGAGAGGAGGTCGGAGAGCGGAGTGGAGAGGGGAGTAGTGAGGAGAGTGGAGGGGGAGTGGAGAGGGGAGTGGAGGGGGAGCGGAGAGGGGAGTGGAGGGGGGAGTGGAGGGGGAGTGGAGGGGGGAGTGGAGAGGGGATTGGAGGGGGAGCGTGAGGGGAGTGGAGGGTGAGCGGAGAGGGTAGTGGAGGGGGACCGAAGAGGGGAGTGGCGGGGGAGCGGAGAGGGGAGTGGAGAGTGGAGTAGTGAGGGGAGTGGAGAGGGAGTGGAGAGGGAGTTATGCGGGGAATGGAGGGGGAGTGGAGATTGGAGTGGAGAGGCGAGTAGTGAGGGGAGTGGAGGGGGAGCTGAGAGAGGAGTGGAGAGGGGAGTGGTGAGGGGAGTGGAGAGGGGAGTAGTGGGGGGAATGGAGGGGGAGCGGAGAGTGGAGTGGAGAGGGGAGTAGTGAGTGGAGCGGAGAGGGGAGTGGAGAGGGGAGTGGAGAGGGGAGTGGAGAGGGGAGTGGAGAGGGGAGTGGTGAGGCGAGTGGGGAGGGGAGTGGAGAGGGGAGTGGAGAGGGGAGTGGTGAGGCGAGTGGAGAGGGGAGTGGAGAGGGGAGCGGAGAGGGGAGTGGTGAGGCGAGTGGAGAGGGGTGTGGAGAGGGGAGTGGAGCGGGGAGTGGTGAAGGGAGTGGTGAGGCGAGTGGAGAGGGGAGTGGAGAGGGGAGTGGAGAGGGGAGCGGACAGGGGAGTGGAGAGTGGAGTGGAGAGAGGAGTGGAGAGGGGAGTGATGAGGAGAGTGGAGAGGGGAGTGGAGGGGAAGTGGAGAGGGGAGTGGACAGGGGAGTGCAGGGGGAGCGAGAGGGGAGTGGAGGGGAAGTGGAGAGGGGAGTGGACAGGGGAGTACAGGGGGAGCGAGAGGGGAGTGGAGGGGAAGCGGAGAGGGGAGTGGAGAGGGGAGTGGAGGGGGAGCGAGAGGGGAGTGGAGAGTGGAGTAGTGAGGGGAGTGGAGGGGGAGTGGAGAATGAAGTGGAGAGGGGAGTAGTGAGGGGAGCGGAGCGGGGAGTGGAGAGTGGAGTAGTCAGAGGAGTGGAGAGGGGAGCGGAGAGTGGAGGGGAGCGTGAGGGGAGCGGAGGGGGAGCGGAGAGAGGAGTGGAGGGGAAGTGGTGGGGGAGTGGACAGGGGAATGGAGGGGGAGCAGAGAGGGTGCAGAGAGGGGGAGTGGAGAGTAGTGTGGTGAGAGGAGTGGAGAGGGGAGTGGAGGGGAAGTGGAGAGGGGAGTGGACAGGGGAGTGCAGGGGGAGCGAGAGGGGAGTGGAGGGGAAGTGGAGAGGGGA